>NC_135479.1:116704710-117008314 GCF_052094955.1 Ictidomys tridecemlineatus | reverse complement strand
GAAGTCTTCATATAGTTTAGAACATTATACATTCGGAACGATTTTAAATATTAAACATTTCAGCATTAGCCTTGGAAAAAGCCAAATGAACCATAAGCCTACTTTATCTCTAAATCTTTCTTTACAAAAACTTTATGCTAAAGTCCTTGAATGTTTGTTGAGATGAACTAAACTATTACAAAGTGATGAAATTAAGGTATTTTAAATATTTATATCACTTATCAAGTACTGTTTATGATCCGAAGAGATTTACCAAATCCCCCTTCAAAAAGAGCTAAAGCAGGACTTTACAGGTCCCTCCTCCCACTCATTTGCCCAATATTATAGAAATATCTCAGTAATTAGTTTCACATAGCTATTATGCAGAAAACCAAGCACTATCACAAAATGAAAATATTGTCAAATAAATACCTCGACAACTTTAGCTACCCACCTTCCACTGCAAGGTTAGTGAACTTTTGCTCCTGTGTGCCAGCTTAGGAGGGAAAGGACATTCAGGTGCACAGCTGTGGGTGGTGAAGCTAACTGGCTCGGAGCAGGACCCCTTTACAGAATTGTACATGGCATATACCCTGAAACAAAACAGACAGACACAGTCAGTGCAGTGGCTCAGCACAGAAGACCAGGGTTCTCATTTCCACTTTGCCCCAGGGTTTTCCATAGGTGCACAGAATTTCTTACATAGGGAGCACTATGACTCTTATTCTTATTGCTAGGTTTGTCCTGACCTAGGTATGGTCAACAATTACAGGGGACAATTATCCCAACAGAGTATTTGTTTCAGTGTGTTCCATTCAGCCCCATTCCATTCAGCCCATTTTAAGATAGGCAGGGTGTAGAGACTGGAAAAGAATACTCTATGTGAGAAAATAAACCTTAATCCCTAGAATGGTTTCCAAATATACATTTTAAAAACCAAAAGCTACACCCTGGTTGACTTTGTCAAGGAAAAGGCGAAAAGCACAGCTACGAGTTGGGCGAAAAGGGAAAAGATGCAGCGATCACAGTGAACAGGCTGGAGAGAGTACAAAGGGGCCAACAGGGTGAAGAGTATCTGAACTCTTTAGAACACTGTGTGGATTTGGGTAAAAATATGGATGCTTCACACATAGAAACACACTAGCTACTGCCAAGGGTATTGCTCTCTGATTTTAAAAAACAGTGTTCAGGTACAGTTTATCCATGTGAGCATTTCACTTTTGCACATGGTGCCAAGATTAAAGATGTTCATTCTGCACTTAAAACACTTGGCTCAAGACTCAGCATGCGTGCCTGACTTCACCAGGGAAGCTGTGAAGGAAAAGCATACAGTGTGCTATTATTATACCTTACTCTTTTCAAATTGCAAAGAGCATAAGTTGATTTTTATCATCTTCTTTTCTAGTTTTCCATTTTTTTGTTATTAGGAATTATTTTTAAAAATTGAAAATATACTCTTTTAAAATGATGACAAAGAAGGCTTTGCTACCTAAAAAGATGGCAAAGATTAAGCTATTCAGAGTTGGTAAATATATTACCAAGCCCATAGTCCATCTTTTTTCTCCTTTCTTCTTCCTTTTTTTTTTTTTTTTTGTCCTAAATTGCCCAGGCTGTCCTCAAACTTTCAATCCTCCTGCTGTAGGCTCCTAAATTCCTAGGATTATAGGCATGTACCACCACATCCTGCAAGGCCCTAGTTTTAATAACCACTCTTTGGTAGGGAACTCTTATTACCCCATTGTTGACAGAGAGTAACTCAGATGAAATAACTGTCCCAAAGATACAACTAGAAAGCCAGATCTAACCATTCTACAGTATGGCCAGGCTTCCTTGTTCACCCAATCATGTTTCTCCACGCACCTACGATCCACTGCCCTTCACTCTATCCAATGAGCACAAACATCAGCTAAGATAACAACATAAGGGAAAATAAGTCCCAATTATATATGTGAATTTCAAAATCATTGCTCCTCCATATCCATTACAAAAAATTCATAGAGGTCATATAAATCAAAAGTACTAATAGAGCGGGGCACGGTGGTGCATACCTATAATCCCAGTGGCCTTGGAGACAGAGGCATGAAGATGGCAAGTGCAAGGCCACCCTCAGCAATGTAACCAGGCTCTAAGCAACTTAGTGAGACCCTATCTCTAAATAAAAAGTAAAAAAAGCTGGAGATGTGGCTCAGAGGTTAAGCACCCCCAGGTTTAATCTCCAGTGTCTCCCTCAGTCAAAAAAAAAAAAAAAGTATTAAAAGAAATGTAACTACTTTCTACCCTAAAAGGTAAAATACATGTGAATTTTTCACTCTACTTTTTTTGCTTTATGGGATGACATTATAATATTGGATGCAAACAAACAACACTTATTGTTAGGGTGCTCTCCATGTAACTTGAGATGGGGGAAATCCTTTGTACACTCAGAATAACTAGACATATGATGATATAAAGCTGAATGGTAGGTCTGACAAGATCATTTCCATGTGTTAAGATGGGCTCACTGGGAGTCAATTATTTAAAATGAATCACAGAATGTTCCAGTTCTAGGCAGGGCTCCAGCCTGGAGTTAATACATCAGATTTCTCTAACTGGTAGCTCACAGTTTGCATTTAGTCAAGATACGTGTTGGTGGTTGTGATGAATTTTAGTATACAGGAGGTTATAATAATCATCATCATCACATAGACTAGATACTCTGTATTTCTAATAAAAGACTACTTCTCTTCCTTTAAATTATGCTGCCAAAAAAAAAAAAAAAAAAAAAAAACTCCATCTGGACCTGATTAAGCCTCCTTACCACTTTCCAAGAAATACAGAGGACAGGGGAACATATTAAGCAACACAATAAGGATGTAGTCAGCCAAACTCACATGTCTGGAAAACTCTACTGGACACACACAATCTCCAACAAATAAGTTAAAGGGGAGGGGTGGGAAAAGAGGAAGAAATCCTACAGAGTCAAAAGAAACTTAAGACAAATCAATCCAACAGCATACTAAGATCATATTTGAATTCTCATTACAACAAAGTAAAAAAAAATAAAGCCTTCATTTTTAGGACAACTGAGGAAAGAGAACAGTCTCTAAATTTTGAGGGCATTAAGAAATGATTATTTCTTGTTTGTTTTGGGTGGGCATAAAATGACAGTAATGTGATTTATAGGTAAAATAATATGATATCTGTACTCTCTTCAAAATCACAGCTAGAGTAAGAGTAGGTGAGGACACAGAGCAATACAAGTTGAATGATGGGTCCATGAAAGTTTCTTAAACTAATTTCTACTATAGACTATATCTGAATAAAAAATGTTAAAATAAAAATTAAGCCCAAACTAAAAAATACCTTAAGAGATCATAAAAAATAAGTGAATCTCTGGCTTCTCTTAAAACTGGAAATTCTAATACTCCTCAGCACTAGAACTGCATTTCAGCTGACTTTTACCCCATCTGTGTGGGTTCCCTGACTCCAGCCAGTAGGCATTTCAGTTTGCAAACACCAGCATTTCCCTATAAATGCAGAATCATACATACAGGCAGACCAGGTCCTGGATATTCACAAAAATAGCTGGTACACAAAAATCCATCTGGATTAGAAAACAGAGAACAGCCTGCAAGGTACTATTAGATAATAATCTGAGGAGAGGGCAATCTGGACTCAAATTCTTTGCTCCTGTTTTATCAGGTTTCTTGGAAGTCAGAAACTCATACAGCTAGAGTAGAAAATCATGAGTGACAGAGGCACCTGATGGCAAAGATGGGAGGAGATGGTGGAGATAAAAGTCAAAGAACCTGATGGCAACAAGAATATGTTGAGGTAGTTATATGGGCTGCACGGAGCTATGCTCCTTGACTTTAACTCTGAAGAATGTTTCGTTTGCTGGGAGTGTAGCTCTGGGGGAAAGCACACGTTTATTTAATCTTCAGGGGAAAAAATATTTAATGAACTTTCATGTACTATCACGAAACACACATGTGCATATATAGATTGTCTTAAATTAGGGTTCAATGCTTTTCACACATAAAAGTACATCAGCACGAGAAACAAGATCTATTTTTATGTGGCAATATAAATGTGCTGCATACAGTATAATTCGATACAATATCTAAGTTACCATGATTACCTTTGTCAATTAAAATTCTTCAGTAAACTGAAACCAATTGTAGTATATCTTACTAGTAATTTACATAAAAGTCAAGTTTCTAGGAATGATGCTATACTTTAAGTGCTGCAATTTTTTTTTCCCCACATGATGGTAATAGATTTTCTCTAAATATTGTCCTGTGATAGGAACATTCATAGAGAAGGGTCAGTTTCTTGGGTTAAATAAATCAACAGATAGTTGAGTTTTTTTTTGCATTTATTCTAGGAAAATAAAACATTTTTTTTCTAACAATACAGTGTAATTAATTTTGTGTTGGGTTTTCATATTGTTTCCTTACTATTTAAATGCCCATGAAACAGGTACTCCAAGCCTTTCAGAAATATACCTCCAGTTTCCTCCCACATATCTGTAACATACTAGCAGCTGCGATTTCTAGTTAATAATATCAATTTCACAACCTTGCACTGTGCTGGTCAAACATATTTTTGGAAATGTTTCTTCACATAATTTTTCTGGGAAATGACATTGCATGATATCATCTCTGAGCAACCTTTTTAACAAACTGCTTATACTGATGGTTAGAAAGTGATATTTCAATTTTTGTTATAAAATCATTATCCATTCCATCACTCAAATTCATGATTTTCCTATTATTGATAAAAAATACAAAGTTTTTATTTCCACAATAAAATGGTTATTCCAATACTATTGTTAGATTAAAAAAACTATCAATTAAAAGAAGAATATACTTTTCTTGGAAATGCATAGGTAGCATAAATTTGTATATATGCAAATAGAAGTAAATGTATATATGTATAAATATTTATGTAAACTGACATAATATAGGCAAATTGCTTATTTTGCTTAGATTTTTTTTATTTCTGCCATTTTCGTCACATAAAATCCCCCACCAACACTGCTACATCGATGTTCATAGCAGCACAATTCACGATAGCAAGATTGTGGAACCAACCTAGATGCCCTTCAATAGATGAATGGATAAAAAAAAATGTGGCATTTATACACAATGGAGTATTACTCTGCATTAAAAAATGACAAAATCATAGAATTTGGAGGGAAATGGATGGCATTAGAGCAGATTATGCTAAGTGAAGCTAGCCAATCTTTAAAAAACAAATGCCAAATGACTCCTTTGATATAAGGGGAGTAACCAAGGACAGGGTAGGGACGAAGAGCTTGAGAAGAAGATTAACATTAAACAGGGATGAGAGGTGGGAGGGAAAGGGAGTGAGAAGGGAAATCGCATGGAAATGGAAGGTGATCCTCAGGGTTATACAAAATTACATATAAGAGGAAAGGAGGGGTAAGACAAGATAATACAAGTGGAAGAAATGATTTACAGTAGAGGGGGTAGAGAGAGAAAAGGGGAGGGGAGGGGAGGAGGGATAGTAGAGAATAGGACAGACAGCAGAATACATCAGATACTAGAAAAGCAATGTGTAAATCAATGGAAGGGTAACTGATGTGATACAGCAATCTGTATACGGGGTAAAATTGGGAGTTCATAACCCACTTGAATCAAACTGTGAAATATGATGTATTAAGAACTATGTAATGTTTTGAACGACCAACAATAAAAAAAAATCCCCCACCACACAAGATCTTTGTTATCAGTGGCTTTATACAATATATAACACAATATAATTTATGAAAACACTGTTCTTTGACAACTATAAATTATTTTTTTAAACACTGAGTCAACACTAAACCAAAAAAGGCAATCTGTTTAAGAACTGAGTAACAAATAAAAAGGTGATTATTTTAACCAAAATCAAGCCAAGACTTAAATTTTGCAAATTAATGGATAAAAAAATAGAATGGCATTATTTTCTTCAAATCACTACGAGAAATAAAAAAGGAATTGTAGTTGAATACATGTGCACCAATGATACAAAAAATTATAACAAGAGGTGAGAAACATTTTTCAAATGTGAAATGTCATGGGGCATAATTTTACATATGGAATTCAGCCTCCAATGGCACAGCAGATGCCAATACAAACAGCCACAGGCACTTGACCTGAAGCACTATCCAAAGGATGCCACTTGTCTCAGTAAATCCCCAAAGCAATGAGAAGAGCTGCTCTTACTAAGGGACTGAGTTAAGCACCAGGCTGGACAGGATTCAATGAGTCAGAGACTGCTACTTAAAAAGTAAATAAACAAACCAAACTAAAAGAAGGTTTGTATATCTGATTGGTGAACTCATATAACACTAACATGTTGGAGCATGAAGATATTGGACAATAAGTGTGAACAGGATGGAGTCAGAGCAGCAAAATCAAAAGTAAAAAGAAACTTGAGAACAGAAGCCCTAGGGGAGACTGCAATGCACAAAGTAAGAAGACGTATTTTTGAACTGAGGCTTCTGTAGGTCTTAATCAAAATGTGCAATATTAGGAATCAGAAGAGAAAATGCAGCCTATCTGGAGCTGTAAAATAAATATCTTAACTTTCTTTAATGACTCTATAAACTTCCACCAGGGTATTACTATTTAAGTTGGTAATGCACATACATTTAAAAATGGCCATGGATTAACTGCCCATCTTGCAACTGTACAGTAACTGAATTCTTTTGTAGTAGTTGTTATGAAAATTTAGTAAGAAAGGTACTTCCACAGAGTCTTCTGAGGCCCCACCGATGACTATTGAATTTGAAAAGTTATTTGAGCTTACTTTTTCTGATAAAAAGCTTATATTGCTGCAATCGAGACTTTGAAATCCTTAACTATATCTTCAATAAAGGAGATTTTGCTCCTTCTTTTCCCAGTGGCAAGTACGATATATTTTTCTCAATAAAAAAATAAGTGATGTGGTAAAACTACAAACAAGTTCAAAGAACTGTGTCACAAAGTCCTTTTTATTTTGAGACTAGAAAAGCTGCAACAACCTTGGAAAAACAAAACAAGAATAATACTTATACAATATTACAGGTTTACACCAGTTTTGCACATGTAATTCACTTTCACATCATCTTTCTGAGGTTGGTGTCAACATTATCTTCATATTAAATATATGAACACAAAGCCAAAGAAGTTCCAATGGCTTACCTATGCACATCCCCTCAGTAAGGCCAGACCATTAAGCCCACATTCCAAGCTATGTCCACTTTGCACCACACTGCCCCCCCACCCCATCCAGGAAGGTCCAGAAAGCTAAACCCAAAAGCTGGAAGTGTTCAAATTCTTCTCTAGTTTTTTTTCTGTTGTTCTTTTTTTCCCCATCTTTTTTAGATATACATAAAAATTTAGAAAGTATTTTGATGTATTTCTTGTCTATTTTGAGAAAGGAAAACTTTAAATGGAAAGTTCTATATGGATTGTGGAATAGGCAGGGCGAAAAGAAAAAATTTGGACTATTAAGGTTTTTATTAGAAGAAAAAGAATTTTAATATACTAACACAGACCATCAGCATGGAGAGGATTTTCTATTTCTCTGGAAAGCAGAGAACTAGACCAAACAGTATGTGGTAATGCTTCGGGTTGTCTATGAGGTATCATGTACATTTCCCATGTCACAGATGTAGAGTCCCAAATGTGTCGGGAGAGAGTTCAGATTGGATTCAAAGGCTCTAGATGGCAACCACTCATGCTCCTATTCCTTTTGGAGACTATTGTTTCTTTTTTCTACCCAGAAGTCCAAGATGTTCATAGAACGCGGTAATAAAAATAAATGATCAAGTGTTCTCAGAATTTACTTTTTGTAAAAGGGATCAAAAAGAAATGAAGGGAAACAAGAGATAGGATGATAAATA
Organism: Ictidomys tridecemlineatus; assembly: GCF_052094955.1. Taxonomy (NCBI): domain Eukaryota; kingdom Metazoa; phylum Chordata; class Mammalia; order Rodentia; family Sciuridae; genus Ictidomys; species Ictidomys tridecemlineatus. The sequence continues at coordinate 117,000,459 of NC_135479.1, read as the reverse complement.
AAGGGCAGACGTTTTATAACATTTACATTTTTAAAAAGGATATTGTATGCTCACGAATGAACAGGAAATTAATAAAATAAGCCTTTAGTAAAGGAATAACAATAAACTGTTAAAACATGGAGAAAAAAGGAAACATATGTTAACAATGAATAATGTATAACACTCACATGACTCCCTCCCTATACGGTGTTACATTGTTTGGTTTGTTGTTAAATCAAGCATTTTGAAGAACAGTTAAACTGTTTCTACTATCATCTTAACTTCACAAATTATTCAAATCTTTTTGTTTATTCAGATTATATGAAGTTTGGGCACAAGCTAACTGACTTAAAAATCCATAAATTTTGATTTAAACAGGCAGAGAGATGGTTGCAGTGGAGCTCATCTAAACAACACAATAGCTAAGCAGATGTGTGCTTTATGACAATATGAAACAACTTGCTCTTATACATACACGCTGTGCTAAACTTAAGTTTTAAAGCATTTCTGTGGCTAATAAGATATAACTCAGCACATCCCTGTTTTCTCATCTTTTTTTCTTCCATATTTTATACTGGTGCATTTTATTTATACATAATGGTGGGACTCTTTGTATATATTTGTACATGTACACAATTTAAGAATACAGTTTGGCCAATATCATTCCCACAGGGAAATGAATTCAGGGGTATTTTACCACTGGGCCATAACCCTAGTCCTTTTTATTTTGAGACAGGGTCTTCCAAAGTTGCTGAAGCAGGTCTTGAACTCATGATTCTCCTGCTTCAGCTTTCAGAGTCTGGCATTTTAATCATGTACCACCACACCCAGCTATTCCTTCTCACCTTTCTTAATGAGAAAATTATGGCATAGAACTTCTAGGTACCTTGAAGTCAAAATAGCCAATGTGTGCAGCTCCAAACCAGTACTCAAGCCTCATGATAATTAATGGGCCACATTCAGAAACCTGCTTATTTACAATTTGATGGACAGATGTACCATTAAATAATTGGATGGTCTCTGTAATAATTTAGATGATGCTTTCCTCCTCACAGGTCTGTAGTTGGCTGGATTTCTTCCTAAGATAAACCTCCAATGCACCCACTAAATAGGCATAGCAGGAATTCTGGAGAAATCATAGTAAAGAATTCAGACTACATTACGTTATTTGGGTTGTTTTGTCAAATTGAATCAATTCTTGTCAGAGATAAAATAATGTTTGCATTACCTATTTCAAAACCTTTTGGCTTTTAAAGTTTAAAAGTGTTCTTGCAAAAAAAGAAAGGGCTTCTTCCGTGATTTGGCCTGAATGTACAGTTTGTATGTATGGTCTATAATAAATAACTGATGTATCCATAGTAAAATGTATATATCTATATAAAGAAAATACTATATGTTATACAACACAGTCCAATAGATCCGAGAAGACCTTGTAAGATAAAAATTACTTTAAAAAATTTTTACGATGTCTGTTCAGAGCATCATCTACTTTTCTGTCCTCAGAAGCACATCTGAGTCTTCCCAATCACTGTTCTTCAGAGTGCCAGACAGCAATGAATAGCCAGTGGGACAAAGGCCCAAAATTTTGTTAGGCAAATGCCATTCACCAAACGTTTTTGAAGGCAGGCACTTGATTTACTTGCTCAATCTGGACTCTCCAAGACAGTTCAGTTCTTACGTCCTAACTTACCTCACATGATAATCAGTTGCTGGTCTCAGATCTTTCAGGTTACATTCCAATTCTTCTCCACTACAAAGAAAAATCATTTATTAGTTAATAATACCAGTTTCAAAAGTAAAACAGGTTTTGGATTAGTGACTCATACTTATGTACAGACAATAAGACAAAACTATTAAATATGAATCCACCAAAAACCAGAAATAAACTTCTTATTGGGTATTACTATTATTATTATTTTTGGACTTAAAAGTTACATTCCTTTTAATGATGCCATCTTATATCTGGGAAGTGACAAAAAATTAACTTACTAATAAAATTCCAAAAATTTTGTTACTTCTTAAAAGAAATCCACAAGAGCAAATAAGTGAACAAATACATCAACAAGTAAATAACCAATTGTCAAACAAAGGAAGTTCCCAGATTTATCTTGTCAGGAACGTTGATTCCCTCAACTTTGAACCCTTGATGAAATCACAATCTGCATCCCTCACAAACCGACGCACTAAATAGCTATCAGATATAAAATTAGATTGTTTATCTGATCAAAAGGTACAACTGAACCTCAACTTAAAGTATGAGGAAACAACCAATACAAAAACCAGAAATGTTCCATTAAAATTTTTCAATAGGTGTGTGTTGGATAGGGGTGGGGGTGGGTGCAGATGTGACTTGTTTTGCATTCTTCAAAAATGTGAGTGTTATAGAAGACAAATAAAGACCAGTGGAAGAGTTCCTAATTTACAACAGCTAAGAGAGGACACAACTAAATGCAATGTCTGACCTAGACTGGATCCTGTCCTAAGTAGGAAGAAAAATGCTATCACATTTTTCAAAACAGCAGACATTATTCAGATCAGCTGATGAAAATAGAATTTGGACAATCATTAGTTAAAAGTACTGTATCAAAACATTTATAAAGCTGATAATGCACTGATTGTAAAAGTATTCTTATTTTGAGGAAATATACTGAAATATTTAGTGATAAAAGACTGTGATACATATAACTTTGGGGGAGCGCAGAAACTACAGATAGCAGAGAAAAAGGGAGAGAGAAGAGTTCAAATGGTTAAAGAAAACACGGTAAAAAAAGTTAGTAATAGGCAAATCTGGATAGACTATACTTAATATATCTTGATCTCACTATTTGTGCAATGCTTTGTTTGAAATTCTACCCCCCCCCCATTTTTTTTTTAAATTGTAAACAGGAAGTTATATCCACAGCTTGCCGGCAGCTCTGCTGTTTAAACTTGCACTACACCTTTAAATATCCTAGTATTTAAAACACTACTTTAAAATGGAAAAGTTAACATTAATTCAGATTTTCAACCTCTCATACAAAAAACAAACCAACAAAAACTCTAAAAAAATCAGCAAATTTAGGCAATGTCTAAGACTAAATGCCAAGTGTTCTCTCAGACAAAGAAATTCTCATTTCCAACTTTAGAAAGTAGAACTTTTCTTTCTTTTGTTACCTGCCTTGCTCCTCGGGAACTTGAGATCCAGTGTTCATCCTGCATTTGTACAAACTAGCTAGCCAAGTGTGACGGCACATGCCAACAGTTCCACTATTTGGTAGGCAGAGGCAGGGAGATCACCTGAGCTCATGAGTTTGAGATCAGCCTGGACAATACAATTGAACCCAGTCTCAAAAATATCAAAATTAATAAATAAAATCCATATTTTGGTGAAGTGGGGGAAATGACTCTCTGGAGTTCTTATTCTGATTTTTCAAAATAGAAAAGTCTGGTTGTGAGCCAGAGTGCAGAGTCAGGATTTTACTCAAAGTACAGAGGGACTCACTAGAGTTTTTTTTTTTTTCTTCAGGGTAGTGATATGGATTGACATGTTTCTGCGAAGTGGATGCTGGGAGAACCAGGGGATACTGCAGGAGCCCAGCAAGGACAGAGCAGAACAGGAAGCCAGAGTAGGCTCCTTATTTCTTCCCCTTTTTTTGTTCAGAAGACCCACTGAGGCAGCAAGTCATGAAACAGGAAGTGGGAGGGGGAGATACATAGTCTGTGGCACTCACTGGGCAGGAAAATGAGAGACAAAACAAACACCTCTGGCAGAGAAAGAACTGCGGTGTGTGTGACCACATTCCCCTGGCATGGGCAGGCCTTCTGGGGCCACTTGCAGGGAGGTTGAACAAGTAGTAAAGACAAAACTGACTTGCTGATTTCCTGCTCTGCACACGTGAGCTGTGCCAAGCAAGTACAAAGGGGAAAGAACTTAACCCTAACATTTTTATCACGTTTGAACATGGCTATAAATCGTCTGAACTGTTAATTACATGGAAATCCACAAGGCAGAAGGGGCCAAGTTCTTATTCTGTGAGCTCATGTTCTGACCATTTAAGAAAGCCTTGGAATGATCTGTTTTAAGTACAGTCTGGAAAACTACCATGGCAAGTGAGATAGAAGCAAATGATACTACAGGTCTTTTTAAAACAGGACTAGAAAAAAGCTTGGGTCTAAAAAGTTAAGAGATGATCAGATGATTGTTTAAAGTGAATGTAGACACTAAAAGACATAGTCACTGTTTGGCCTGATAAATAATAGTGGAAATTTTTCATTAATACCATTACTGATAGCTAACATAACCAAGTGATCTATTTCACTAATACCAAGTAGCTCTATACCACTCAGTTCTGATAAATAATTACTTCAACAAAATTAATTCTTGAGATAATAACTAATTCTTAAAATGAACTATTTAAAGGACAACTTGCAAAGCCTATACATTTTCCCTTTGTTTTCTATTTTCTTTAACAACGCTAATATTGCAATTTTGCAGCAAAGAAAAACATGGAAACATACACTACCTGTAAATTATCTTGTATTTTCCATCTCGTCCTTTGTCTGATAAGGCAACCTCATAACTGTAGGGGAAGGAAAGACCACTGTGGGGTCCACATGAAAGTCCAACAGGGGGAGCCCAGGACAACACAACAGCTCTTGCCTGAATATTGGAAACCTGAGGAGAAAAACATGGGACAGAGCATTTAAATCCATTTCACTTAGATCAGACTCTTATTTCCCCTGGAAATTACTAGTCATATAATTACAAGTAGTGAAACAAAACTGGCTAAGAGTTAACCCAAGGTAAACAATTATAATGAAAGAAATCCTATATGGTGTTCTCGTGTTGAAGTCTTGAGACCAAACCACAGCTGCTGCAACATCTGTCCTTATGACGTGAACTTTTATCCAAGAGCAGCGAGCCTTCCAGAAAACAAAATGATCAGTCATACCCAAGGATTTCTGTCCAGATGAAAGATGAATGGGAGATTTCAATGCTCTACATGTAGGCCACTGCCTGATGTGCAAAGAGTGGAAGCCTTCAAGCCTCACTTGGTATCGAGTCCTCCTTTAAAGCTAACACCTTTCATACCATTCTCTTTGAAGTCCTGTGATTCCCAGGTGAACCCAATGTGAGTCGGGAACTAGAACCAAGGATTAGGACTAGGCCAATATGGGACAGAAAATGTCCATGGAAGTAAAGATTTCCCCTCTCAGAGCTCTGCTTTTAACTCTTTGATTTAGTCTCTGCTTAAGACTTCATTTGAACACATGACTAAGACATCAAATATCCTAACTTTTCACCCTTACTTAGCACTACTCTGAGGCATGTTTGACATTGTCTCCCTGGGTTATACTCAGAAAAGTCCTCAGGTCCCTTCAGTGGAAACCTGTTAAATGAACAGACCCTGTATTGCCTGCCTTCCCTTCCCTATCCACTGATGTTCTAGGTCCCCTACCCAAGTAAAGTATTTTTACTCAAATCATTATTTATTTATCTATTTAGTTATAACACTAGGAATTGGACACAGGGGTGCTCTACTACTGAGCTACACCCAAGTTCTTTTTCTTTATTTTGAGATATGGTGTCACTAAGTAGGCTGGTTTGAAACTTGTGACTTTCCTGCCTCAAACTCCCAAAACACTGGATTACAGGTATGAGCCACTGCAACCAGCTCTCAAAACTTCATCTCAGAGGTTCTTTTTAATAAACCCAATCTAAACTACCCTTAGAATAAGGGTAGTCTAATCCCTTAGAATAAATCTAACAACAGAAATTTAACATTTTAATTTTGTAAAGGTTGTTTATTGCTAGTTGGACATTAGTCTGGATAACACATTAGAAACAAATAAGAAAAGGGGATGGTCATCATGAAAATCAAGGGACATCAGTAGAGGGGGAAGAAGGAAGGGAAGGAAAGAAAACACTGGGGAATGATACTGGCCAAGTTATATTGTTATATCATGTGCATGTACGAATATGTAACAACATTGTGTACAACTACAATGCAACAATAAAAAATATGGAAAAAATAAAAAATAAAAATAAATATGACATACTAATGCTTAATGTTCACAAAGACTTTATAGCTATAGATTATTTAGTTAATATATGCAAATGTGTAACCTATTCAGTCACTGATTTTATCTTCCATTTGTGTTACTGATTTATATAAGGAATATGAAAATATAACAAAATAATTTGAATACACAAATAATAAATATGGAAAACAAATACTGAGTATCCTTTTTTAGTCTGTCATTTATTCCACTTTTAGCAGAGATTATTTCACACCATTCTGTTCTATGTAGGTAGAACATTGTGATATATTTAGTTAATTAATTATTGATGAGACTCCTCCTCATCCTTTCAGACCCTAGCTGGGCCTAATATGTCCAAGTAGCCTTCTCTGAAGTTCTCACTCATCCTCACTCCTGTGCTCCACAGACCTCGTGGATATCACTGTCATTGCTGATCCTGTTTATGTCGTTTGTCTACCCCACCCCACCCCACCCACTACACAGAGGAACTTCCGAAGGGCACAGCCTAAATCATAGTCAAATAGAAAATAAAGCAAAGGGAATATGACAGCTAGTGGCTCCTCTCACTGTGCCTCTCCACTCCCCTCAGGACCTTGTCACTTAGCTATGGACTTTCCTACTTTCTTGGTTTTAACTAACCTCCAGTCCCAGTTCCATGCTGCCTTTGTTTATTCATCTAATTACCACATGTCACTCTGTGAGGGGCTATGGACATAAGAATGATTAAGATATGATCTTTGTCCTCAGGTAGTGCCAACCAGGTGAGGAGAAATGGTGTGTGAGGGACTCAGGATGGATGCACACTGTAGAGGCAGCCCAAGCACTGAGACTGGTTCAGGAAAGGGCTCTGAGCTGCCCTTCCAGAGCCCATGGTCAGAGCAATCACCACTGCCTTTGTGTTCAAGCCACATTTCCCTAGAACTTCTGTTTGGTGTTTATTTCATAATACTGAGATGACCTGATGTTTTTTTTTTTTAAGTGTTTCCTTAACGGGATTTGAAGACAGAATTCCTTCTGTACACCAGTGTCTTTGCTGATTCCTTTACATGTGTTGATGAGCAATCCTGAAGGTACTGGGTATCATATTTGATTTGTAACTTAAAGGGAGATATTTTGCTGTGAAAAGTTCAGTTTACAGAGGCTGATTAGGTTCTATGAAATAGTCACTGAGGTAACAAATGGCTGCTTTGCACCATTCCCAGAACAAAGCATGTAGTAACACTGATTCTATGAATGGCAGTATGAAGTACCAGTGTATCTCAAAATAGCTCGGTCACATGCTAGCGTTCTAGATACTGAACAAATATCCATAAATTCAAAGCCTTTTATACTTTACCTTTTGTGATAGTTATCACAAATCTACTTTTTTTTTTCTTGAAAACTTGCTTATCATTCAAAAGAACAGAGATGTAAAACATTTCCTAAACTGTAAGCAAGGCTTCAGAAGGCAGATTGCTATGTGATCATGGTACTTGTGGTCATGCAACCTTCCAATACCAGCCTATCAGACATGTGCTTTGGGAACTCAGCATCATTCTTCAAAAAGAAGTAGTTTCTGTTAATTTCTTTCTTGAATTAAGCTGACTAACACCAATATTACGACCACCTCTGGGGCCAACCCCTGTCCATACTCCTGTTCCCTCCCTTCCATGACTCCTGCCTGACTTCCAGTCTCCCTTTTTTAGGTACTGGAATCCTAAGAGAAAGAGCTCTTGGCCTTAGTTAAAACTTGGAACTCACTACCATTTCAAGGCTGATTCCAGGAAATCACAGTGTGTCTTTCAAGAGATTGTCACATAGGGGTGAATCTCCAGCAGCTGATGTGTTTACTCCAAGTGTCCTGGGAGGTGACACCTTGGTAAGAGCTTTGGAACTCTAGGAACTCCTTTGGGTTCAAGCCTAATCAGGGCAGGGGCACTCATTCAGGAACTTCACATTCCAAGTTTCTCTGTGCTCAAAGTTTCTTGCCAGCGTGACCAGTGAAGTGAGCAAAGGTATACTAGTTGGATCATCACAATGATCATCATGGCTGTTGATTCCTCCTCCGAAAGTGTTCAGCAGCATAAAACTAACTGGCTTGCTGATGTTTAATTAATGTGCCATAACTGGAAATTGAACTCCCTTTAATGATGATAAGTGTAGATCTCTAGTTATGAAATTATTGGATAAGATGCAATCTGATATTGTTTCTGTACTAGTGACATAAAGGGTCTGTTATGTAGTATACTAGTGTAAGTCTGCATATGAAATGTTTAAATTAAGCTAATTTTAAGTACAAATTATCTATTTCTTTTTAAAATTTTTTTTTAGTTGTAGTTGGACACTATACCTTTATTTTATTTATTTTTATGTGCTGCCTTGCATATCCTAGGTGAGCGTTCTACCGCTGAGCCACAACCCCAGCCAACAAATTACCTATTTCTAAATGATCAAAATACTGATTAGAAATCAGTCCTTGCCCATATATTTATTAAATATAGATCTTAACTTGAAGCCAGCCGCAGTGGTGTATAACTGTAATAGCAGAGACTTGGGAGGACAAGGCAGGAGGATCACAAGTTTGAAGCCAGCCTCAGCAACCTAGTCAGACACTGTCTCAAAATTAAAAAAAAAAAAAAAAAGTCTGGGGTTGTAGCTCAGTGGTAGAGCACCTCTGGATTCAATCCCTAGTACTAAGAAGGAAGAGAGGGAGAGGGGAAAGCCTCCTGGCAACTTAAGAGTAGTTCTGTGTGTGAATTAGAAAACTGCATTATCTTATTACCTTGTAGTTGTTTAGCAAGTAATCCTGCCCTCTCTTTCTCTTTGTGCCTTCTCTTCTGATCAACTTAGTATTTTAATACTGTTCTGTAAAATTTTACAATTTTTATTCCCAAAATTTATTATATGGAAATGATATTCATTATTTGGATCAGAAACACCATTTTCTTTCATAGTCACTAAACTGTTACTCTTACATCAAAAATACTTCTTTGTAAGTCAATAGCTTCTAAATTAGGTCTGGCCTTTGGATTTAACTATGTAGGAGGCCTACTGATCTGATGAAAGAATATGCTAAGGAAATATTACCACAGAAATACTGAATTCACTTTTAAAGAATCATCACAAGAAATAACAACACAAAGGAATATAACTGAAGAAGGAAAAGGTCAAAGAAAAATGATACTCAGATCTAAAAATGTCACCATCCTCTGCTTCCATAACTTAAGTGCTCTGCACCTCCCATCATTCCCCAGGAGCTGCTGTTTATCTTTCTAGGAGCTGCCTCTCAGGGAAGCATGCCTCTCAGCTCTCACTTCTAAAACCAGACAAATCAATTGTTTCTACAAGCTAAAAATAAGTGAATAGAAACAATGTAGCACCACAATTCTAGGTTACATTGACTTACATCCAGAAAATAAACAACCCACCAGCATGTGGAGACTATATCTAGCACCACCATCAGAGTAATTCCCCAACCACTTAGGAAAACATCAAGTGTATTCCTCTAGTATACCAGTCTTCTCCTCCTGGCTGCTGCCTTGCACTCTGACACCTGGCTGTCCCAGCATCAGTCCACACTGGCTGAGCCTCGTACTCTGATGCTACCTGCCAGAATCTAACTACAGCACTGCAGTCAGTCACATTTATTCAGCAAACATCTGTTAAGGGTTAACTATGTGCCAAGGACAGTGCGAGGTAATAGCACAAAGATAAGTAAGACACCATCATAAATAAGAACTTCAGAGAGAAAGAGTAAGAGGTGGAGAAAAAGGAAGGGAGAGACAAAAACTATATAAACAACTCATTGGGCTGGGAAGGATGAGTAGAAGGTATTAATGAGGAACAGTAGCAGGATAATAGGCAGAATGACCCCCCGCTCTTGAAGATACCCACCCTCTAGACCCTGGAGGGACTGTCTGGAATGCCTTCAACCTGGGCAACCTGGATATGCTTACCATGCCATCTAGTGTCCCTGACCCAAGAGGGTGGTTGGCATCAACCACCACCCACATATCGATGACACCACTTTTTGTCAGGTGATGTGATTTTTATCAAATTTCTGAAAATGTAGGATGCCAGTCTCACTGTTAAAAAAAACACTCGATAAGAAAGCTGATTTAGAGTTTGGAACTACTTAAGACTTTGTTGTTTCTACTCATCTCCCGAGGGTTCCTCTGCCTGGCTTGTCCATGCTAGACAGCATGCTGCCTGCAGAGCAAAACTGACAACTCCCGCTTTATAAGACAGAAAAATCCATGGCTCCACTCACTGTATTTGTACCCCCCTAAACTATGCTGATATGGAAATGTCGTCTTTTGCCTGGATTTCTAGCCCCAAAGCCATTTTATGAGTTTGGTGTAAGGTATAAAAAGGGTCACATCCAGGTAAGATGGTGGCCCCTGACACCTGCCATTACCTGTGGTGTTTACCTGAGTGAATATAACAGGTCTGGCTGTCTTAGACTTAGACACTCAATCTAGTTGGCACCCAGAGTCAGTAACACTCAGCAATGGTAAAATAAACTAACTATAAGACTTACAGAACCAGATATATAAAATCAGATCATCAATCAACTAATTTATAGTGAGAAACAAAACTATCTGGTAGACAAGGCAATACTATCAACCTGCCTTACATATTCCTCTCTGCCAAATTCTCAAAAGGCTACTTTGTGGGCAACAAATGAGAACAATGGGTACTTGCTACATTATTCAAGGGTAAAGGGTACTGAGCTCTGATCAGCCAATACTCTATGATTGTGACACAGTTGCTTGGCCAGGGTAGGATGGCACAACCAACATGTGCCTGCTCTGTGGTCAAGCAATCCTTGTTCCTAAGTGACACAGACAATAGTTCTCAGATGACAATCTTACTATATTATACATTATATCATAGCTATTTACAAAAAGGGTATCTGTCTACCCTGTCTAAAAACTGTGAAGATCATGGATTTAATAAATGCTAGATCAAGGTAAAGGACCAAATAAATATTTTCTTTATTTGCTAGCACACCACGTCCACAAAAACATTGCTTGTGCCACTTTTGCAGTAGAGAAATAACTTGGAATACCTGCAAGAAAGCACTTCTGTGCACACACGACTGAGACCTGACTGTCAAGTCTTGTGAAATCTGGGACAATGAAAGAAGGTGTTGCTCTGCCTTCTTTCTCTCATTTTGACTCCTCTGTCTTCCTTATGGATTTTTGTTCTTTCTGCTGTACTATAAATAAAAGTTTTCCCCATGATTCCACCCATCCACTTTTTCTATCTCTCCTTACACACCCTCTCTCACCCACAAAACTATCACCCACTCCAACAACTATCATCCCTATGCACATGATCCCCTAATCAGTGCCTTGATCCTCTTCTCGCCACAGCACCAAGTCCAACAGACACTTGTGACTGCCCACTACATTTATCTTTCTGAATGCTTGGCCAGGGGAACAAACAACACATCCAGAATGGCACTGAAGACACAGAAAGGACATAGAGATGAACCTATCCTAGAGAAACTGCAGACAACTGTGAAAGATGCATAAACAAGCAGATGGAGTATGATGTATTAAATACAACAACAGAGATCCATTCAGGGCACAGTGAAATGGACGTAGTACAGGTGATACACTAAGCAAGAACCGAGGAGTATTCCACTTGAAGAGCATGGAAAGCAAATGTGAGAGATGTCTTAGAGGATGCATTTCCCAAGAGGAAGCATCTAGACCTGAAAGTCCAGTTATTAATGACACTAGATAATCTAATAGGTAATGGCTATGGTTTAGATATAATGTGTCCCCCAAAAGCCCATTTGTGATATGCAAGAAAGTTTAGAGGTGAAATGATCAGGTTATAAGAGCCTAAACCTAACCAGTACATTGATCCCCTAATAGGCATTTACTGGGTGGTAACTGTAGGCAGGTAGAGTGTGGCTGCAGAAGGTAGGTCACTGGGGGTATGACTTTGGGGTGAGAGCTCCCTGGTGAGTAGAGCTCTCTCTGACTCCTTATGGCCATGTCCAGAGCTATTCTCCTCTGCCATACCCTTCTGCCTTGATGTTGTGTCTCACCTTGGGCCCCAGAGCAATGGAGTTGGCCTTCTATGGACTGAGATCTCTAAACTAGAGTTCCAAATAAGCTTCTCCTCTTCTGGGGTTGTTCTTGTCAGGTCTTTTGGTCACAGTGGCCAAAAAGCTGACTAAAGCACTTAGAAAGTCCTACTGATTCATCTCTAGAATGGCCCTAGTCTCTATCTAGCCTCTCCTTGACATGTGTGGCCCCACTACCCTAATTCTGAGTCCCCAAGTCTCTCACCAGGACTGTAGCAGTAGATTCCTAACACTTCCTTCTTGCTCTAACTCATTTTCCAACTGTTTGATCATTCTGAAAATGCAGCCCAGGTTACTCTGTGCTCAAAAGCCCCCAGTGGCAGCCTGCTCTGTCTCAGACAGTACATGTGCACACAGACTCCCCAGCCCTCACCAAGGCCTCACTGCTCCACAAGCGACCTGCTGTGCCCCTCCTCCAGCACACTCAAGCTTTCAGGTTTAGTCAAACCCAACTATGTACCCTGGGGCATGTTTGGCCGCTTCTGTGAAAAAGCCTCAGTATTTGAAACACATGAAGAATTAAGGTTTTCCAATTCACCTAGAAAATACTCCAAAGAACTTTGGCTCTCTAATCTCACATGAAAGGCTGAATCAACATTCTGAATTTTTCACTTGAATTTCAAAGCACCTGGCAAAATCAAACTTAAAACTTCACAGTATCACAGCTCCCACTAATTTTTTTTTCTTGCCCCTGCACCCAATGTCCTGAATTTATTTTTCTCAGCTAATACTTGAATATCTTTTTGAAATTTACCTGGAAAAACAATTGGGGTTTCTGAGATTTTCAAAAATTATTATTACTACACTTACATAGGTAAAAGGAAATTATCAAATGAAAATTGCTCTGTAGATCCCAGAAAGGGATGTGTGTGTGTGGGGGGGTGCGGGGGAGCATCCCTAGAAGCCAAGAAGAATAGCAAATTGTATTGAAGATATTTAAACCGATATTTCAGTGGGTGACTACGCAGGAGGTGCTGTTCTATATTTTCATGCTCCCTTAATAAGTGACCACTATTTTCTCAGTTTATAAATAATCAAAGACAGTTTCTAGTACCTACTGCAAGGTGAAAGAAAAGAATGTTTGAGATACTTAAGAAAGTGTAATATATGCTGAGAAATCCAGAAGACATACCTGTGGCTTCTCTATTCCGGAAAGAATGTCTTGCACTCTCTTTACTTCCAACTCATACTCTGCATTGCAAAAAAAGAAAAACAATACCATTAGAAGGCAATAAGGTTGTCAATTTCCTTCCCCAAGGCCTTTTAACTAAAGCTATCATTCAGTCAGTTGCTTCTAACCATGAGCTTTTGGTACCACAAAGCTGATAATGAAATCAGGATTGTCTTTGGGGTCGGGGTGAGGGTTTCACTATGGTTGTACTAACTCACCACTGTACAGTTTTAAATAACCACAATGTCAACCATTACAAAGTTGTACTTAACAACTCAAAAACCAAAAGGGGAAAAAAGGTCTTAAGAAGGTTAAGTAGGAAGATCAATACAGCTAGAGACAGAGGGCAGTAGAAAGATGAGGTCAAAGAGACCATGGCTAGTCCACACAGGCCTGGAAGTTCAATTTTTTTAGTTCAATATGTATGTACACATGTATGTAGGTATAGTTCCTAATTTTTTAATTTGCCCAATAGCCACTGGAGTATTTAAGTGGAGGGACTGACATGACCTTACTTTGATTTCAGAGATCAGTGCTGATCCTGCGTGAACAAGGGACCTAAGAAAGGTCATTGCGGAAGCAGAAAGACCAATCAGTACTGGTGCCATCATCTAAAGGATAGAGCTGGCCTGGACAAGAGTAGTTTGGAAAGATGATGAAATCAGGACTAGTTTTGGAGGTGCTAGGTGTCAAAAGATAAGATGCAACAGGCAATGGTGAGAAAGTGTGAAGAATCAAGGACAGTTTCTAGTTTTCGGCCTGATTAACTGGATGATGTGTCTCTCTTAACAAGAAGGGGAAATGGGCATGTTTCAGAATGGGGCAAGAATTATGTTTTAGAAATGAAAGAGGAAAAGTGCCTGGGGTAGAGAATGAGGTGGCAAGTATACATACCACACCCCCGCACCCACACCCACCACCCCGGAATAAAAGGATAAATGATAGAATTTAAATTTTATCTGTCAGAACAGCCTTTTGATTTTCAAAACACACTTGATACAAATACAAAGAGGGTGCCCAAAAAGCTTTCTAGGAACCAGTGCTATCAGAGCTCTGTGGATGAGCTTGCATCTGGAAGGGGAAGGAGAAGGCAGGCCGTGGGGTGAGAGTGTGTTAGCCCTGCTCCTCCTAGGGCTGCACATTCTCTTTGTTCAGGTCTAATCTGCAAGTCACCTCAAAAAATCTCACTCTAACCCCAACCCTTTGCCTCAGCCTAACTTTGGCACTACCAGGTCCTTTTACCTTCTTACATGTTATCAAAATCTGAGAAGAATTTTCTCCTCTGTTTCTTCCCTTGCTTTTCATTGATCTTTCCCATGCAAGGTTCAGGAAGGCAGATATACTACAGATCTGGAGTAGGCACATTTTTTCTTTTTTTTCCGAAAAGAGCCAGATATTTAAAACTCTGTGGACCTCTACAGGCCTCTGTTACATATTCCTTTTTGTTTTTATTTTCATGATGCTTTATTTTTTTTATTTTTTATTTTTTTAAAGAGAGAGTGAGAGAGGGAGAGAGAGAAAAGAGAATTTTAATATTTATTTTTTAGTTATCGGTGGACACAACATCTTGTTTGTATATGGTGCTGAGGATCGAACCTGGGCCGCACGCATGCCAGGCGAGCACGCTACCGCTTGAGCCATATCCCCAGCCCTTCATGATGCTTTAAAAGGTAATGAGTATGTTCCTTTTGGATTATATAAAAATAGGCTGCAGGTTGCTGAGTCCTACTGAGGACATGGTCACCATCTACCCACAGCACTACAGCACCCAGCACAGGTCCTGCATGGCCAGAGCTCAGAAGATACTTGTTGACTGAACAAATGAAAAAGTCTATGTTAAGAACAACAAAAACTTCTAGTTGACAACACTCTAAGCTTTAAAAGGAGTACTTTAGGTCTTCATTTTCCCCATTGTGTTCTGTTTAGAAGAACCTGTTTTCTATTATTTGGTTGAGCAAAACCAGTGAGTGGTAATACCATAAACAGCAACCTTTTAAAAGAAAATCCACATTTACAAAACCAAAAATCACAAGCTCATTTATAATCCTGTATTTACAATTATACATGATAAAGATAAATGATGGATATTAAGATAATGAATTTTACTTATAAATCAAAAGTAGACAAATCCTCACATTTTCTGGTGGCCCCTACTAAATAAACTGCAAATACAACATGTCTCAAAAGTTAATTGTCAGTAAAAACCCAAAACCAAAAGCAAAATCTAAGAACAATTGCAATAAATCAATTGTTCAGTTGTTAAAGATGAAGTTTCCCCCGTCTCTGGTTAGCGGAGGCTTTGAAAGACCCTATGGACAGACACTCACATGGCTAAAAACATTCAAGTAACTAGCTGAAAGGGGTGATGTTCCCTTCTGTAATGAATGACACAACTAGATTATCTCAAGCAAAAAGCCAGATCCCATTCTTGAGGTAATAAAAGTTTAGAGGAGAACAAGGATGACCTCCTGCTCAACCAAGAAGGGAAGAAGTAAAGAGACTTGCAAAGGAAAACACCTCAGGACTATGCATTAGACATGATATCTGAAAAAAAAGGATTTTAAAAGGATGCTTTGTCCCACAAAAACTGGAGATCCCCCTCCCACCTTGCTTTCAAACAGGGATGTCAGAAAATGCCTTGTACATGGTCCCAAAGTGAGTAGAACCCTTGACTGTATCTGAGTGAACAGGGATCTGGGAATGTGAGATAGCCCGAGAGTCAAGAATCTGGGGTGTCTGCACTTGAGGTGGGCAGGAGGAAGGGAAGACAGCGAGGACCCCCTACATGTCACACAAGAGTTTGTGGGTTTTTTCTTTTCTTTTTCTTTTTTTTATAAACTTGGAATTCCAACTTATGGAGCAAAGGCCATTGATCCAGGAAGAAAAAATTAATTTGAGAGAAGGAAAAAAGTAGTAAGTGGGTCATGCATAGAGCCAAATAAATAAAGGATTCTGAAATGAATAAAAATAAAAAGATGAGGAGAGTATAGAACACAGTCGCCACCTCCTGTGTCTGGTCACCTCGCTGCTGGACAAGAGGAAAGGCAGCATCAAAGCCAGACTGGAATTCTGTCCTCCTTTGAAGTTTCTAATCACAAATTTACAAAAAAGAAAAAAAAATGAATTTATACCACATGCACTTAATGCTTCTCCATTTGTGCTACTACTGAACAGGAAAAAAAGTAAATAAATCCCAAGCACACAGTTTGCACAAATAAGAAGGGAAAATAAAATCTGTTTAACTGAACTAAAGTGACAGTTACCACATATAAAATAAACTCTTGTGTGAAAGCTAACAGTTTGGTATGAAAATGTCAAAATACTCTACTCTACTTCCTAAATAACTGAGTTAACTAAGCTCTTGTCCTACCTTTCCCTAAGCACGATTTAAGTATGGCTGCCTCAGAGAAATTGATGAATGAGCACCCTTTGCATAGAATAGCTTCTGAGCCCAGCTGTACGAATATATGAAGAGTGTATACCAGAGTTTGGATCAAGCTTTTCTGTCTCTCTCCCTTTCCCTCCCTCCTTCTCTCTCTCTCTCTCTCTCTCACACACACACACACACACACACACACACTCCACCCCACCCCATATCCATATTGTAAAAGGGAGAGGAAGAAAAGGAAGACTAGCTAATTCCTCACAAAACTAAGTAAAACAAAAAAGAATAACTATGATTTGCCTTTAGGATATCTTCTTTTATTATCAAGTTTAAAGGAAAATTATGTCTTCTTTTTGCTTTTTCCCCTAAGAACTTGATATGTGCAAACAAGACGATGTCCTAGACGGCCCCATGCAAGGAAAGGGACAAGCTTCCCTTCTTCATCCTCAGGGCTGCCTACTTCCTTCTGGTTTATAGCAAGTAAATGAGTTTTGAAGCAAAACTAGAGAACAATTTGTATTTTTCTTTTCTTTTTTTCTTTTTTTGGTTATAAGGTAAGCAAACAGATAAATCCTCCTGCTTCAATTTCATTGGCAACTGGCTGGCTAGAGGGACATGACAACCAAATTTCCTATCTTGTCACCTTAGTATGTGAAAGACTTTTCCCTGCTAAGGAGGAAGCACAGATGCCAGGCACTCAGGACAGCATCACACCCAGAAGGTGCACTGAGTTTTGCAGATTCAGGTACACTCAGGGGCAAGAATTTCTTGAGCAAGTGTGAAGATGGGAGGCTCTAGTTCAAACATGCCCTCAGTGAGCTGAGAACCAGCCTACTTGGAAATGCCAAAAAAGGGAAGGGGCTCAGCTCTGAGACTCAAGTCTTTCTTTAAGTCTTTCTTTCCCCCAAAGAAACTCTCCTACAAAGAAAATAAAGCATTTTTAGCAAAGGGAAGGTTAAAATAAAAATACACAAGCAAAGCAAATATAGTTTTTAAAAAGAAAAAAACAAAACAAAAAAACCCCACACACATAGAAGGAAGATGTGTCATGTGAAATTTAAACTTTCCGTAAATAGTGGTTTTCATGTTTGCTCCAAAAAGAAACGTTAAGTTCAGACTGTTTGAATAACTGTAAGGCCTAAACTAATTAAAATATCCCCCTTATAAACACAGTTTACTTCTTTGGTTTGTTTTACATTTTTTCCTTGTTAGAAAAGAAATACAGCTCCACACGTAGCTGCAAGCTATAGAATGTATTTATGGTTGTAGCAATGCCTTCATTCCAATGGAGTGAGGTCAAGATCATTTCTCTCTGAACCTTCAGTCTAGCTCTCATCCACAGGGCTCATTTGCAGATACGCGGGTCATAACACAAAATGCTTTTTCAGATTTGCCAAAGAAGTGACATAGGTACTCTCTTTAACAATGCATAATCAACTAAGGGGATAGAAAATATGCAGCGTATACACAGGCCCATTTTGGCGATAAGAGGCTTAAAGTCAAAGAAAACAATGAATATGATGCCAGGCATGGCTGTGTTTGCCTACATCCCAGCTACTTTAGAGGCTGAGACTGGAGGATCACAAGTTCAAGGACAGCCTGGGAAACTCAGCAAGACCCTGTCTCAAATAAAAAGTGCTGAGGTTGTAGCTCAGTGGACAACCCCTGAATTTAATCCTGAATACTGTGCACTGAAAAAAAAAATCATCAATAAACTAAAATAAATACTTTTGAATGTAAAACAAAAACATTATTCAATAATAAGGACAAACTAGATATAAAATCAGTGTCTCCTAATGTCTCTGAGAATGAATAGGGATGAAGGAAGAAAATATTAACAATGCTTTTAGATGCTTTTCCACTTAGAAAATAAATTGGCTATCATCATATTTAAAATAGTACTTATGCTAGGGGAAAAAGGAATCAATAAGTGCCCACAAAAATAGAATTAATTATCCAAAAACCTCTATTTAGTAATTATGATCTCCAGGTAATGGTCTTAAATTCAAATATTAAAGACATCTATCACCAACAAAGAATAAATTTGCATAATAAGGACAACACAGTTAATCCCCAAAGGGAAATTTCCAGAAATATCTTGGTTAAGTGATTATTCCATTTGAAATTCTGAAAGGAAGTCAAAGGAATACTGGCCACTCAACAGTGAAAAAGAAATGGCAGGCGAACACAAGTTATGTGAAGTTGCATTCTGGTCCTAGGAAAATACTTTCAAGATTGCTTTGGTTTCCAATCAGATTTTGGAACCTGAAAGAGCGGAGGAGAAAAAGGAGAAAGAAATTCTTTCTGCAGGTGGAGTGCCCAGCTGGACAGGAGGAATGGCCAGAGAATGTAAATGGGACAATGGGGGCTAATTTCCTCTGAGCTTGTATTGTTGTTTCTGAAATTCAGTAGAAAGAATGATCTTCTTTCCTGGCCCAAGGTCTACTCATAGGCCACAGGCCCCTGTGGGCAAAGACTGCACAGCACCTCAGGTAGTAAGACAAGCAATATAGAAGCCTTCGTATTTAGGGGAAATGGAAGATACCAGATACCCTTTTGGACTCCCACATCAACTCAAGGGTTGTCTGTCTCTCAGTTACCTTCTTTGATGTCAACTAAATTGGATTCTGCCTGAAATATTGGGAGATTCTATTTCTGTTGAATTCCTTAAGAAATATTCTTACGGTTATGTCACAAGGCAAAAATCAAATACATGTGTGGAACTGGACAAAAGCAGCTAGTATTTTAAAAATTCCCAAATTAAATAGGATGAAAACTCCACAAAAATGGGTAGATGAGCTTTTTTGGCAAGCTTAACACTAACACCAGTCCTCCTTTCCTTTTCTTCCCCCAGGTGTTTGAACTGTTTACTAGCTTGCTGAGCCTAACCTGTGCCAGATATAGTTCTTTTATTTTGGGGGAAGGCTCAACTCCATGATTATCCAGCAAGAGCTGGTGCCCTCCCTGGGTGTGTAACAGGAAGGCAGTTGCTTAAACACAGGATAGAACGACTTACAAAGGTAATTAAAGTTTATACACTACTTTCTGCAGCGGCATCTACAAACGTTTCCACAAAATGTTTTTTCATTAAGACTTGGCATGGCACACTGAAAATTTTTCAAGTAGCTTATTCAATACTTTTGCAAGACTATGAGGACTGGCAGGCAGAATCCACAAAGCAGGATTCTGTAACACACTACATCTGAAAGAGAATTTTAGTATTTATACCACCTATATAGCAAGTGTTGAAGTTTTAATATTAACATTTTGTTAATTATGTCTCATACGACTAAACTGTTTGGGGATAAGAACCACCATCAGCTAAAGTGGGGATCAAATCCAGACCTAATTTCATGTGCTAGGGCTCCAGTAACTCACTAGAATCACTTGAATATGCAAAGGTCATTTGTATCCATGTTATAACCTATCCTGCTCAGGAAATCAGCAAGGGTTACGTATCAAAATGCCTATAGCTACTGGAAAGGTTATGTCAATAAACATGTAAGGCAAAAAAGAAGGGTAAGGAGCTGGGGTTGTGGCTCAGTGGTAGAGTTTTTGACTAGCATGTGTGAGGCACTGGGTTTGAGTCTCAGCATCTCATATAAATAAAATGGGGGTAAGAACTATAGAAAATTGGAAATGCCCTTGCTTATCTGAAGGGGACAGTTGTAGTGCATTCAAGCAATAACTCAATTAATGGAGTGCACTACAACTACAAAGAAAATCATTCTTTCTACTGAATTTCAGAAATAGCAATACAAGCTCAGAGGAAATCAGCCCCATTGTCCCATTTGTGGTGTCTAAGTTTAACAGATATTCCCATTTTTTTCAGGGAATATGAAAATACAAAATTTGGGGTGGAATTGCCCAATTTGTAAATATACATATTTTTAAAACATTTTAAACCTGCAGAAAAGCTGGAGACACACTATAAACACTATTATGGGCTGCATCTTTATGTTCTCCCAGAATTCATATGTTGAAAGCCTATCCTGTAATGTGGTGGTAGTAGGAGGTGGGGGTCTTTGGAAGATGATTAGAGACTCAATGGAGTCCTATGGGGCCCTCATGAATGGCATTAGTAACTGAGAGAGTCTTGAGAGAATGTGCTTCTTCTCTCAGCTGTGTGAGGACACAGTGAGAAGCTGTGCTTTATGAACCAGGAAGCAGGAACTCAGCAGACTCCAAGTCAGCCAGCGCCTTGATCCTAGATACCCCAGGCTGGGATAAATATATGTTTGTTGTTTAAGCTACCTATGGTTATCTTGCTAGAGAAGCCTGAGCTAAGAAATATACCCAAATAGTCTTCACCTAGATCGACCAATTAACATTTTGCAGTATTTGCAGGCTCATGCTTTATCTCTACATATTCATTCTCTCTCTCTCTCTCTCTCTCTCTCTCTCTCTCTCTCACACACACACACACACACACACACACACACACACACACTTTTTTCAGAATCATTTGAATGGAAGTTGTTGACCTCATAACACTTTATCTCCAAAAGTTTGGCATGCCTTCCTAAGAATAATGACTTCCTATATAACCATGGAAACATCACAACCAAGAGATTTAATAGGAGTGCAATAAAATCTAATCTACAATCTATATTTAAATGGACTTTAAATTTACATACAGATGTACTTCCTGTTTTGTGACATGAGGAAGCCCCAAATGAGGTTTAAACCATTTGGGGATACTCAATTAAAGGCTTAGTTAAGAAGATGCCTACACCTTTCCCTACTGTCAAAAGATCTCCTTCTCAATTAGAAATGATTATAGTGTACTTCAATGTACAGAGGTATTATTACAGAGGGGGCAGTGGCGCACACCTGTAATCCCAGCAACTCAGGAGACAGGAGGATCAAAGTTCAAAGCCAGCATCAGCAATTCAGTGAGGCCCTAAGCAACCCTGTGAGACTCTATCTCTAAATAAAATATATATGTTAAAAAGGGGGGTGGGGTGGGGATGTGGCTCAGTGTCCTTGCATTCAATCCTTGGTACAAAAATGAAAACAAACAAAAAAAGAAGGCATTATTATATTGGTAGATGCAAGAAGATATTTTCTAATTATTTATTCTTTCTGTTAACTAGTATCTTATGAATTCAAGTTCTTTTCTATTCCATGTGTTAAAATTTGTAATGCTTCATTATCATCATTACTCTTTGAGATGTCAAACTTGTCCCAAATGCAGCCAAGGAGGCCCTTCCAGCTGTTTCTGGTCCCCTTTGTCCACTTGGGGTTCTGTTTTGCAAGGTTTAGGCTTATGTGAGCAAACAGTAAATAATGCAAAGTACCAATAGACTGCAAGTGAGGTATTTCAGTAACATGAAACAGAATTATCCTACCATTTTAGATTTGTCAAAAAACACTCTTACTCAAGGATTTTCTTATTTAAATGTGACTAGAAAGAGAAAACCATCTTAGCATTTCTAGCTTCCCCATTTTTTAGAAAACAAAGTTGAAACCAAAGACACGATAACTCAAAATTCACATTTTGATATAAAAGAAACATTTTATAATATACCAAATTTGAACTCTAGGCACTTGAATACAAACTGTAGTAAGCTTTAAGTAGAAAAACAGAACACATTTGGCTCTTCTTGGATCATATAATTTCTGTTCTCAATTTAATCTCCTTGTGCTTCATTTCTTGTTCTTTCCAATCAACATTTGCTTTTTTAAAAAACAGATAATCAAAACAGACAGCACCATCTGCCCAGGTCCAGGAAATAAAATGAACTGTCTTCTAAATGCACTGAACTGAGAAATGAACTAACATGAAAAGTTAAGATGAGACCAGCAGGCAGGAAATG
The DNA here is from genome assembly GCF_052094955.1 of Ictidomys tridecemlineatus. Classification (NCBI taxonomy): domain Eukaryota; kingdom Metazoa; phylum Chordata; class Mammalia; order Rodentia; family Sciuridae; genus Ictidomys; species Ictidomys tridecemlineatus. The sequence goes on along the minus strand of NC_135479.1, from coordinate 116,978,002 downwards.
GCTATATGGGGACACTATCTGGAGGGGTTCTTCTCCAGAGTGTTGACTATACTGAGGACCAGAGCCGTCCACTCCTAACATTTTCCCTTTTTGTTCACACACACACACACAAACACATCAAAGTAGATATACACAAGGTCATTGTTAAAGAAGTCTTCAATTGTTTTCAAGAAATCTACTGTATACCAGAGCTGTATATACTGATCTTACTATTTTGTTCTATTATAAAATTAAATTATTTATAACTTAAATTATTCATTTTTCTGTATAAAGGATTCACCTTTTTTATTATTGGTTGTTCAAAACATTACAAAGCTCTTGACATATCATATTTCATACATTAGATTAAAAAAAATAAAGACAATCTCAAGAGAGTGAGAAGAATAGCTATAGACTAGCTAGGAGAAAATTTTTGCAGAAGACTTATCTGATAAAGGGCTGACATTTAAAATATACAAAGTATTCTTTTAAAACTCAACAAAAAGAAAATGAACAACCCAGTCAAAAAATGGACAGACTATCTGAATATCCACCTTGCCAAAGAAGATATATGTATTGCAAATAAATATATGAAAAGATGCTCCACATCATATGTCATTACAGAATTGAAAATATACCTATTAGATTCCAGAACCCTGACAACACCAAACACTGGCTAGGCTGTGGAGCAACAGAAACTCTCATTCATTGCTGGTAAAAATGCAAAATGATACAGTCATTTTGGAACCCAGTTTGAAAGACTCTTAGAAAATTAAGCATAGTCTTTCCACATGGCCCAAAAATCACAGGTCTTGGGTATTTGCCCAAACTGAAAACTTAATATCTACACAAAAATCTATACAAGGACATTTGTAGGAACTTTATTCATCATTGCCAAAACCTGGAAGCCACCAAAATGTTCTTCAGAATGTAAAGGGATGAATAAATTGGTACATCCAGACAATGGATACTATTCAACACTAAAAAATGATCTATCAAGTCATCAAAAGGCATAGAACCAAATTTACATGCAGATTATTAAGGGAAGGAAGCTGATCTGAAAGACTATATATTGTACAATTCCAACTATATGACATTCTTGAAAAAGCAAAAACTATGGAGTTGACAAAAAGGTCAGTGGTTTCTGACAGGAGTTCAGAAGGGGGATGGATGAATTTACAAAGCACAAAGGACCATTCTATATGAATACTCTAATGGTAGATAAACATCATTATGTACTTGTCAAAATGTATAAAATGTACAATACCAGAATGAACCCCAATGGATTTTGGGTGATAAGGATGTGTCAATGTAAGTTCATCAATTTTTAACAAACGTTCCACTCTGGTGTTGATGTGGATAGTGGGAAAGAGAAGGGAGATATGTGGATGGGGACAAGGGAGATACAGGAATTCTCTGTACTTTCTGCTCAATTTTGGTTTGAGGCTAAGATTGCTCCAAATAAAATAAAATCTATGTTAAAGGGGGAAAATTACTGATTTTAGCTGAATAAAAATTATTATAAAACTTTTCTACCCTCTGAAAGCTAGTAAAAATCCACATAGTTCTAGAAAAGAAAAAAAAAAAAAAGGATTCACCTTGAGCCATGTAGATAGATATATGTTGTCCAAATAGGCTGCCCTTATGCTTGAAACATGATAAGCAGCCTTAATAATGTCTTTCCACGTATATTTTCCCTTTCTACTACAATGATATTCTTACTCTGTTAAAATTAAGCTAAAAGGTTCAAGAACTTAAACATTACATGTATACCCCAAATCAGCTCTGTAAAGGGTACCTCTGACCAGCCAAATTTCAAAGAGTAGAGATGATGAAGCATGCCTATTTGGTTTCCATGTCTTAACAATGGAGGTATCCAGACCCTGGATTCATTAGGCCCAAAGGGCATCTGTGAACAAATGCAGCCATTTAGGTCATAAACTAAAGTGGGAGAGAAATAAAAATGTACAAGAAGAAATATAGAAGACAGCACAGAAAAAAAAAAAAAGAAGAAAAAGATTTCACTTTCACTCTCTGCCAAAAGGGGGAATGAGATAGTAAAAGAAATGAGTGACAGAAGAAGAGGCTCAAAATAAAGCTCTTATCAATTACACTCACTTGACAATTTCTCATCTGGATAACTGACTTTAAAATAATTTTTTTATATTATAATAACATTCTATTATAAAACTTCAAAGTATAAAAGGCTAATTTGTGATAGACAAAGCTTTAAATTAACAGCAGTAAAAGGACACTTCAGAACATGCGAGTGTGTTTGCCCCCACGTCGTCCACTCTGGCTGACTGTGCATCCTGCACGCCTCTAACAAAACAGCATTTCCTCCCTAGGTGCTGCCTATATCACCCAGGCTTTTGCAGGGTGTCCTCAAACATCCTATCTTCCTCCATATGTTAATTCCTGTTCAGTAGATCCCGGCCCCTCCAGGAAAGGTGGGCTTTATGCACAGTCATCAAAGAACAGTAATTTAAATTTATCATTGACTGCTCAGTACCTGACTCGGTGCTTGCACAGGAATATTTATTGAACATCTGACTAAGTAAGTGGTCAGAGAAACACTACTCACAAATGCATGCAATGCAGTTTTATTTTCTCATAAACAAGCATAGAAGAGACACCAAGATAGAGTGAGCTGTAAGGAAAGGTATGTTTGTCAAACATTATATCAATAATACATTATAATAAAACTGCAAACAAAGTCTGTAGATCTACAACATCATATACAGGATACAAATATACAAATTCTAAATAAATTCAGTAAGAATTTGAAGTTTGGTATAAATTAGAAATATTTCTTCAGCCATAGATAACAGTCTGCCTGGCAAAATGCTCAAGTGCCATTGCTATGAGGACAGAAGTATAACTGAGGACATTACTAATGAAGAAACACTGAATTCTTGGACCTCACCCTCCTGAGTACCTTTGAAAAGCATTTTACCTACTAGAGGTAACTTTTCAATCCATTGCATACTAATCTTAAGTAAAATCAGAATGCATGAAGTTGTTTTGACAGGCTAAAATACCTTGGTTTGGTTTAGCCAAGTTAGATTTTTCCAACTTTCCTTTTCCACAAAAATTTTATTGTGTGCACAAATTGTGCATCTCTAAAGAAACATAACTCTTTTAGGCTTAGTCAATAATTATTTATTCAGTCAAGTAGGAAAGTTTAACCTACAAAGTTAAGTTTCCCTGTTGCAATCTTAATGTCCTGACCACCTTTCCCCTTTGCTGCATGGGGTGTATGTGAACTTCCATAATTAGCAGTTCACTAACTGTAAATCTAGTGAATAAAAAGCATAGTTGGGGGATCTCATTCCTTGCATTTTTTCTTATTTTAGACCCATAAAGCTCTACTTGGCTTCACTTGGGATACCAACAAAACTTGTCTTTTTTGCTTATATTTAGCAAGCTGCCTAGTAGTTTGACACTGCTAGTAAATATGGCCATTTGCTCAAGCTTTAATTTCTGAGCTATGTGAGCATCTATCTATCCTTGAGCAAAAGATTAATTTTCCTTTTTTTAATTCTGCTGGCAACAAACAATTCAACTCATCCATTCCTCATCCAAACTTTCCCAGTCAACCCCCAAACAACCCTCTACAACTAAGAGTTGAATAAAAAGAGGATGAGGAGGGAGCTCAGTGTTACAGCACTTGTCTAATATGCACAAGGCCCTGCGTTCAATCCCCAGCACCACCACCAAAAAAAAAAAAAAAAAAAAAAGAACTGGGTATATCTTTTCACTTGTGAAGTCACTATAAAGAATGCAAATAAGTGAATCCTAAATTATAGGTTTTTTTTAAGGAAGAAAAATGTGTTAAGCTTTTAAATCAATGTGTCCACCCAGTATTGACCCTAAGTCTTCTGATTCTTAGTTTGGGTCTATTTTTTTCTTGGGGGCCCTCTAAAACTTCTCTTCCTGCCATTCCCAAGCCTAAGGGTAGAAAGGGTAAGGTGAAAAGACTGAGTTTTTCTAAGACAGACAAATCTATGGGTCTGGAGGGATTGCTAGACTACTTGGTTCAGCACAAAATAATTACACTAGCAGTTAAAACAGTTTTATACTATTTCCGTATCACATCCAATTACAGAAGGTCAGTTTTTAAGTCCAAAGAGAAACTACTGAAATTCTTTTCACAAGCTGGTCCAAAAAAAGATCATTTCCTGACTATTTTGATAGTGATAATTCTACAGACAATTTTGTGCCAAAGTATCAGTAACACAATATTCTCCCCATCCTCCCCCATGTATAGGAATCTTACATTCAGGATGTTTTGAGGCTAGAACACTGAGTATCATGCAATAATTACTCCCAAAACATGTTAGAATATTTTTGCAGCTGACTGTGGCTTTAGAGAAAAAGCACACATTGGTCCCAAAAGAACAGAGGCTTTGTTGGACCATAAACCACAGCTGTTTGCTGTGTTGCAACACCTGAAATGTCTGGGTGTCTTCCCCCTGACTGTCGAGTACAGAGAGTATCCAATTGCTCGACTTATTTATGGCTCCAGCTGCTTTTCTATATTTTCAGACACTTAACATTAGCACAAGAAGAGAGCAGCCATTTTTCTAGAACCTTTCAGTAAGGATAAAGAAATGCTAAAGAGTGTAGTTGGACACTGACACTGTTCCTAAATAAAGTAACAACCAATGACATTACACTCTGTATTAGTAAAATGACATTCCTTACACATCACCTTCTTAATAGGCACTGAGCAGAAGTCTCAACAATGCTTTCTTCTGTGGAGGAAACACTAATCTACCAGAAAGTGTGACCCAGGCTCTTATTTTTGAGGAGGCACACAGTTGCTCTGTGTAAGCCTAAGGCCCTCATACTGTAATAAGCCAGAATACAGAAGAGGACCTGGAGGGACAGGTGTAGAAAGAGGGGAGGCTATGAGCAGGCAGCAGAGTCATGGAAGAAGTCTACTCCAGATGACTTAATTGCACAGTGAAGGAACTCCCAGTAGAAATGGACATACAGAAAAAGTTGAAGACACTGATGGATCAAGCATTTCCTTCAGCAGTAAGTAACTGAACTGTCTAGTTGCAACTATTGTGAACTACTCAGTCCCTAGTATGGCAATATGTAAAAACGTGGAAGTGTAACCGATATGATTCTGCAATCTGTATATGGGGTAAAAATGGGAGTTCATAACCCACTTGAATCAAATGTATGAAATATGATATGTCAAGAGCTTTGTAATGTTTTGAACAACCAATAATAAAAAAAATTTAAAAAACTACTCATTGTTCAAATGTAAAATGTTTCTACATTTTGAATGCAATTAAAAATGTCTTAGTCTCACTTTCCTGCCTACTGTGCCTTTGATAAGCCCATTATTAAAATAGTTGATTATTAAGCTGTAATTCGGAGTAGGATACTGCAGGGCCAGAATTATTAATGATGCCATCTAAAAGAGAAACCTATTAAGGTTTGTTGTCTCCAACAATTAATGGATCACATATGAACAGAGTTACTTAGTCTGAAAGATAAAGTGAAATAAACTGGAGAAAAGTGAAGTTTGTGCATATTTGGGTTTATGGCTACCTAAGATTGTGAAATTATAAGCACTCCATCTGCTCACCAGCTGTGGTCCCTAATCCTCTTTAATAACTTTAGCTTGTACAAGGCCATGAGAATCATGATTATCTTCCAAATTTCATCTTACACTGTTTGCCAGGATTGCTTTTTAGACACTAGCCTCCAGTGAAGAGAGCATAAAGCTGATTTTTCCAGCAGGTGTTAATTTTCAGAGAAGGAAATGAGAACAGAGACTGAGGCTGGGCACAGTGGTAAAGAAAGGCCTGTATTCCCAGCAGCTCAGGAGGCTGAGGCAGGAGGACCAAAAGTTTTGAGGGCAGCTTCTGCAACTTAGCAAGACCTCCTTAACAAGTTAGTAAGATCCTGTCTCAAAATAAAAATTAAAAAGGGCTGGGTTCAATCCCAAGTACCATAAAGAGAGAGACCAGGGTGGTGGGAGAGGAAAACTGAAAATGGGAAGAAAGAAAGAAATTTAGGTGGTTCCAAGATCATCACAGTGGTGTTTTGTTTTGTAGTACTAGGAACTGAAGCCAGGGGCACGCTACCACTGAACTATAACCCTATTCCTTTTTCCAGACTGGGTCTTGCTAAATTGCACAGGGAGACCTTGAACTTTCAATCATCCTGCCTTAGTCTCCCAATTCACTGGGATTACAGGTGTGTGCCACCATGCCCAGCATCACAGTGGGGATTTTAAGGTTCTATGCTCTATAGCAAAGACCAGAAGATAAAATAAAGAATATTCTCCTGAAATGTGGAAAAAATAAAATGCCCCCACATAAGTAAAAAGCAACATATAAAACATCATGTCTTATGTCTAGAACAAAGTATGTCTTCCCACTGCAACACACCACCTCTTCCACATCTGGGTCCTCAGTTCCCCAGCTGCTTAATGTCAGAAACCTCAGTTACTTGCTCCTTACAGCACTTAGGGCAGTTTCTACCTAGGCTCTACAATAGGGGTCACCATAGCCTAACTCCAGAACTAAAGAGGTGCTCTACCAAAGAGAAGACTCAAATTTATTAAAGTTGCAAGCAAGACTCATGGCACTATGTTTTATTGCTTTGAAACTGCAAAATACCTTTGTGTCTCTTTCTCTAATGAAGTTCTTACACACCAAAGACAGAGAATGATTTCTTTCTGGGTCTTGAACTCAGTGACAATTTGCTTTCCAGGTTTGTAGAATCTCCTATATTTTGTAGTCCAAATTGCTGGATTTTTTTTTTTTAAGAAATCAGAATTACAAACCTCTGCTTAAGCTCAAGTGACTATATATAAGTAAAAGCCAGGATTTGCTTCCCATTCAGTTGTTTTCCATCAGAAACAAGCTCATATCCTAAGCTATATATCACAAAGGTCTCCTCTTTTAGAATGCCATAAGTAAATGGCTCTCTGCACCAGGATGACAGGGTCCACCCTATTCCAAAATGCCAGCATAAGACCTGGCAGAGAATGCCTCTGGGTATGAATGCTATCTCTATCAATAATTCTCAAAGTAGGCCCTGCTGTTCCGTCCTGCACGCTGTTAACAAATTTAAGGTAAGGGCTCTCCATCCAATACCTCCCCCTCCCCGCCCCGGGCAATGCACGCAGGCAGGGACCTAAAGTTTGCTCAGTGGTAGAACGCTTGCTTAGCACATGTAAGGCACTGGGTTCTATTCTCAGCACCACAAATAAATAAGTAAATAAAATAAAGCTCCAACAACTAATACAAATATTTTTTAAAAACCAGAAAGAATATTTTCATCTCATCTTCCAACAGAAAAAAGGCATATGAAATCATTCCGAATATGAAAAAGTGCTGAGTATTACCAGACCATTTTAAAAAGATACTTTTATAAACGTATTAATGGGGTCAAATCTTCCGAGAGCCAATGTTCGGAAACAAGCCCCAAACTATAGAAGAAACCAACCATTTTTAAAAAGAGGGAAAAAAGTTGAAATGGGTTCTATATTAAAACCCCCTTTTAATATTTTGAAATATGTTTATGGCTATGCAGCGAAGAAAAACACTGAAGCTTTAATTCTTATGAATTACATGAAACATGATGGAAATCACATAGGAAAAATACAAAGTCCACATTCTACCTAAGGGTAAAGCTAATGATGGTTATAAATAATGCTGAAATGCCAAAAGTAACTCTGTGGCCACCAAAAGAGGCTCATTCTTACCAACAAAAAAATGGGAACAGTGATGACTGTTTATTACATTTATTTGGCAGGAAGGAAAGAGACTTCATTTACAGAACGGCCTTCATCCACGGGGCTGAAATAGGCTTAGCATTGAATTTTTTACCCAGCATTTCAGTTTCTCAAGAAAGCCTTTCGTACAGATTGTGCTACGTGCTGTTGAGTTCTAGCATTTAAACAAGCATAATAAACTATCTGGTAACTCTTTCCAACTACAATAGAATTCTGAATTTCAACCAAAGCCTGATACGATGAAAAATTTTAAACAAAGAACAAATTTACCAATTCATATTATCTATAAAAGATGTTTGGAAGTCCCCTTGGTTAAGCTCTACACTTGAACTTTTGCCAGCCCAAATCTGTTTCAAATACACTGAAGGGTGAGCTCTTGTGGGAGAATGTAGACAACATGCACATACACAAACAAATCTGATGAGGTCAGCTAATGGTGGGAGAGAGCAGGAATACAAGAAGGGAGTAGTTCAAGATGCTTCTCTGACCCTGAGGCACCTGGGCCAGGCTAGCCAGGAAGGAGGAGGAGGAGGAGGAGGAGGAGGAGGAGGAGGAGGGGGAGGGGGAGGGGGAGGGGGAGGGGGAGGGGGAGGGGGAGGAAGAGGAGGAGGGGGAGGAGGAGGGGGAGGAAGAGGAGGAGGGGGAGGAGGAGGGGGAGGAAGAGGAGGAAGGGGAGGAAGAGGAGGAAGAGGAGGAAGACGGAGGGCCAAGCACACAAACAGCAAGGGAACTCTGCAGGCAGAGAGAACCAAAAGGGGAAAGGACCCAGAGCAGTAAGGGCCCCACATACTAGAGAATTAGAGAGGAAGCCGCTGCCTGAGGCACAGAATGCTGGACAGGGCTGAAACTGCAGAGGCAGACAGCAGCCACTTGATGCAGCTTTGACACCAGGATACAAAGTTTGCACTTTATACTTAAGTTTAAAAGAAAAAAATGGGCATTTTTAACAAAATCTCCCTGACGGCTACGTGGAGAATGAATTTGGAAGAAACAAAATTAAGACAGAGCAACTAGGTAAGGGAATAAAAAAATTAACATATTTAACTCTATGAAAGTATTCACATGTACATACACATACACAGAGAGAAGGCTATAAAACAAGTACCACAGTAATATGAGAAATCAAGGAAAAGACACATTTAATGAAATATATTTTGGATCTATATATACTTGTTGTTTGTTTCACAATCACCAATGTTTTTAGACATAAGTTTTCATATATAGTGTTAATATCTAAGAGCTGTGATTCAAATACCTAAGAATGTGTATTTGACAAAAATGTCTTGGGAAAATGCAAGGGTCTTGCTTCATAATCTAAAGAATCCAGAACAGGAAAAGTTGAGAACCACGATCCACACGTTTCACTGCAGACTGGAGTTCTTCTTGGTTCTAACACTGTGACCAGTGATATATTACAGTGCAGACCATAACGTCATTCTGGACAGCAGGGAATACCAAGAACAGTAAGTCATATTCTCTACATTTAAGATTTCAACATATTTCCACAAATGTGGCTCACAAAAAAGGCCAAATTCCACCAAATGGAAAATGTATTTCAGTCTCCAAAACTGTTCTCAAATAGTAAAACAATTTACCAGACATACTTAAATAATTTTTCCCAAAGTCCTTCACTTTTCTCATTTAAATTGGTTCCAAAAGGAACTGGCAGGGCATAATATATGCTGTAAGTGATTGATGTTCTTATGGAAAAAACACGTAAGTAGCTAAAACTAAAGACTCATGAGTTGGGTAGAGCTAAATGGTTTAGACGGAGCTTTAAATTTATTGAAAGACTGGAAAAACTATTTCAGAGAGGTAACATGATGTGATCCCCTCACCTCTTCTCCCCTTAGCCAAGGTCTTCACAATATCACAAGTTGATTATTGAACTAAACAAGCCTGAATGGAAAGGGCCACAGGAAAGACTGACCACATAGAGAAATGAGGGCTAAGTTTAAGCTATTTCTCATTTACAGGTTAACCTGGTGTCTTATCTGCTGCCTACGTCACGGGTGATCATGGTTGATATTGTATAACCCAGCTGAGATCTCAGGTCTGGCCAAAACTTGTTTTCTTTCTATATTTTCTCTCCTTTTTGTTTCATTTATACAACCTAGGCTTTATATTTCACCTTTATCAACCTCTTGTTTGGGAACTTCTGTAGTTTTTGAAACAGCAGATGATGAAATAACTGTTAATTCATTTGCTAATGTTTAGACTATAAAATTGTACATGCTTAACTCTGTGTGTGTTTGTATGTGTGTCTGTGTCTATGTGTTCTCCACCAATTTTGCAGAATTATAGAATGCTGGAAGAGGAAAGAATAACAGATATTAAATACTACCTCCTATGTAATTAAAATTTTGTGTTTTCAAATTAGGCAAAATACCACCCAATGTCAAAAACTCAGAAAGACACAAGTTCACCATAATAGGCAATGATTATTTTAAAAGACTTTAGAATTATCATCCATATGACATGCTGGGGTCCACATAGCTAGATTTTGCTTCGTTGACAGCCATCAGAGAGAAGACACATATAGCCATCTTTAACATGAGCTCTCCAGGCTATAATCAGCAAGGATCAGCCCTTGTAGAATTTTCTTAGAGGTTATTTAACACTTAAGAAATATTAGCTTCATTAAAAATTATTGTTAAAGCTTTGTGAGTCTTATACTAGGTAAAAACTATCCTGTTTCCTTTTAGAAGAAAATATATATTCCAAAGTAGACAAGTTCATGTCGTATCTTTTTAGGAAATGCCAATAACTAAATTTATTACTACAGAGGGGCTATGGTTGTGGCTCAATGGTACAGTGCTTGCCTAGCGTGTGTGAGGCACTGGTTTCGATCCTCAGCACCACATAAAAATAAAAACATAAAATAAAGGTATTGTATCCATCTAAAATCAAAAATTAAAAAAAAGGAACTACAGTGATTCTGATATTTAACACTCATTAAATATGTCCTGAAAATCCCATAAGCACCATTTTACCTATATATACACAGGCACATCTGTGACATGACTTGCTTCTATTTCCAGGGTAAAAGGGGACAATTGTCTAGCACTCAACTTTATGACTTGTCTCAATGAACTTTATTTACCATGCACAGATTCCACTTAAGGGAACTGCTTCTTTAAAATAGGCGGGAGATCTGCTAAGACTCTTGGCTTATTACTAGAGACAGATTCCTGGTGCTGCCATTGTATATCTTAAAGTCCTAGGTCCATGCTTAGGAAGGTGAGGGAAGACATCAACCAGACTTAAGCAAGTACAGGATAAAGGGCCAGGTCAGGCCAGGTCTCTAGATCAGAGATGCTGGAAGCAGCTTAGGGTGGGCTGAAAACAGGCCCTGAAAGGATAACCACATCCCTGGAACTGGTGAATCCTTTCTTGCCTGGCAAAGTCTTTGGAGATGTGGTTGGGGACTTTGAGTTGTCCAGCTGGGCCCCAAATGAAATACTGTGCATTTTCCCAAGGAGGAGGCAGAGGGAGATTTGGCACATAGGGAGAAGCCATGTGAGAACAGCAAGAGATTCGAAGGAGCTGGTCTTGAAGACTCAATTGATGCAGCCACACCAAGGAATACCCTGTCCATCTGTGGGGTGGGGTGGGGGACAGATAGACCAGAGGACCAGATCCTCCCCTCTGCAGAGGACCTGGCCCTGCCAGCTCTCTTTCTGCAACCCAATGACAACTCTCCTCTGACCTGAACTCTCCATATTCTCTCCAGAACCATGAAAGAATACATTCTTGTTGTCCTAAATCACTGGCTTTGAGGAAATTTGTTAGTTACAGAAAACTGACATAGAGGCTAGGGAAGTTCGTTCTACTGTGCTCAGTTTCTCCTTGGACAGTGGCCAGTACAATACAAAAGAGAAGGCGAAGAAGCAGGCGCAGTTGAAGGAGCTGAGCTCCTGGGTGCCATGACTGTGCTGGTGTATCACAAACTTTTATTTACAATCCATTCTTATGCCAACACAGAACTGAGATTTGCTACTGAATCTTTAGGATCTACAGAGTCATCAAGAGTATTACCCCAAATAAAAGACTGAGACAAGCAGCCCCGCTCACATGCAGTTTCCTGGTCACCAAAATTAATGTCCAGCTTTCTCTTTTTCAACTTCTTGTTTTCCCATTATGTAAATAAAAACAATTGAGAAATGCTGAGGGAATATCTGCTCACAACAGTACAGCAGAGAGACAACATGCTTTCCAGCAAGCTCAACAGCAGAACGCTCTTTTGGTAGCAGATACCATGTACACTGTCTAAACCCAGGCCGGAAAATATTTCCTTAAGACTTTTGAAACTGAATAAAACTGAAAAATTATATACAAGAATTTCCACAAAATACCCAGTTTTCCAATGCCTCAAATTTCTCTTGAATAAAAGTAATGTTCCAGGAACAAAACCACCACCTAAATAAAGTATAATTAACATAATTGCCATCCGTGGTCACCACTCGTCTGAGGATGGTTTATTTTCTATGCTGGCGTCTCATTCACCAGCATTAATCAATAGGATTCTAGCCATCATTTCAAGAAAACATCTTGGGCACGGTGATCTTACTCCATTTTATTCCTTGCTATCTTTACAAAATCCCATACTGCCTTAAGCAGGTTATTGATCCACTGCTTCCCCAAAACATGACTTTTGATATGTTGCTTGCAAAAACTATTCTATCAGTGGACAATTCACCAGAGTTCCTTGGTGTTTACTGTTTTCTTTCCTGAAGAGTTTCATTGTTTTTTTTTTTTTTTTGACACTGAAAATAGGCTAAAACTAACTCTGGCATAACAACAGGTAAGGAACAGAACAAAAAATATACTTAGTACAGGTACTATCAGACATATAAAAGGAATGAAATATTAAGTTGAACCACACAAAGATTACAAAATTCCATTATTTTTGACCTATAAAAAGAGCAATTTCTGCTGGGTGTAATCCCAGTAACTCAGGAGGCTGAGGAAGAAGGATCATAAGTTTAAAACCAGCCTTAGTAACTTGGCAAGGCCCTGAGTGACACCTGTCTTAAAATAAAAAAGGGGGCTGGGGATGTGGCTCAGTGGTAAAGTATCACTAGGTTCAATCCCCACTCCCTGCATCGCCCCCCCCAAAAAGAAGAAAAATGGATGAGACTCCTATCTCTGACACAAACCATCTCATAGATTATCCAATCCAAAAAATAAAAGTTTTGAACTCTTAAGTATAGAGGTTAACGCATAAAACATTATACTGTACCTCCCATTCCAAATTTGGGAAAGCATGACCAAAGAACTATAACTAACTGACCCTGAAACTGTTTAAAAGAAATGATGCAAAACAGAAGCAGGCATGTACTGCAGCCATCAGGCAACCTGGTGAGAAGCCCTACTGATTCTACAATGCATCCATCTTTACTATCTGTCCTGTGAAATAACATAGTAGTGACTTATGTAACTTAAAAGAGACAGTTTTGCCTATATGTACCACATCCTAGATGCTATTGAGACCACTATATGCCAATTAAAATCTATAGACTATAGTACTTCAGAGACATGGAACTCTTCTATGAAATCCAAGTACAGCCTACAAACCTATCTGCTGTAGAACTTGAGCCATGTTCCCATGGATGATAGTGTAAGTAGTAAATAATGTTGACAGTGTTTTTTTTTTTAACTTGACAGCTGAATAACTGAGGCACCAATAACCATTTTTCACTGATGTAACACATGATTTTTAACAGAGCTTTCAAAAAATTCTGATATCTCATGGAGTTCTTTGGAGCCACATTCCACAAAAAGATAAATTACCCAAAGACTAAATATTAAATTTTTAAATGTACTTGGCAAGATACTTAAAATAGTTTTGAGGAACTTGGTGAACGGAAAATATGGCAGTTTCTCCATCCCTCTTGGTTTTAAGAATCTTATTGTTCTACAAACTTTGTGTCTTTTCAAATAATAGGAGAAAAGAGGTCAATTTAAGTTCACCATGTGAATTAAGGGTAGCAGTAATAAATGCTGTTATGTTTAAAAAAAATTTTTAAATTACTGGTAGACCTTGTTCTGCCCACTCATTTATGCATGCAGCTTTCATGGGGGATTCTAGTAAGTCTAAAACTGTCATAAGCATTCTTTTTATTCTCTATAAAGGTAACATGAGAGTAAATTCCATGTGGCAGAGGACTTGAAATGAACATTTCCCTCAATTAAAGCAGATTCCTTAAACAAAGACTGACTAACCAGGGATAAAGATGTAGGGGTTCCCCTTTCTTGTGCTTAAAACCATAAAATAGAAAAAAAAAAAATCCTAACTTTCCGGTTTTTAAGCACATTGGAACTCTAGAACATCATTTAAACTTCAGGCCACTAGTCAACACACCACTTCTTCAGTACAGTGTGCCGCTACTCTTTTCTCACCTTTTCCTAAGTTCTACTTAGGGACTAACTTTAAATTTGTTTGTGGCATCAGTGTTTTGTTGGCAATGGTTACTCTAATCCAACTCTGAAGAAAGAAGTGTCACAAAGTCTGAACAGAAAAAGAGATTTTACTCACATAGAGATCTGGTTGAAGTGAATCTGCCAATAAAAAGCCTCATGGATTACAGCAGGGCAGAAGAGCTTTCCCCTACCCCACGTTCTCCGGAAAATGTTAACCTCATGAAAGGAATGGAATATATAAAATGGAACCATAAGTTCTCTTATTTTTTTGCCTTTCTTTTTCCAAACTACGTTTATTCCACAGTCTGTCTAAACTCTGCTCCTTTCCTTCTACTTGTTTTCCTGTTTTGACCACTTCCTTTTATTTCAATGTGCCACTGCTCTGAGACCCTCCACACCCTCCATTGCTTCACAGTCTTCCTAACCATCACAATTCTCCTCTGTGCTCATAGCACATTATCCCCACATTGCCACCCACCATTTCTGCCCTTCTGGAGGCACAACACCTGCATGGAAAGACCCATTCATGATGCAGCTAGAAGGAAGCAGTCACAACATGGAAGCATGAAGGGAAAGAAAAAAGGAAGTTTTCCACAATGCAAATCCAGTAAGTTGGGAGGGAGGGAGGAAATTTTAGAGTGGGCTACAGGGGCATTTACACTTGTTACTTCATAAATCACATACACTGAGCTGGCACTGCTGTTATTTTCTAGGGAACTTTCCCATTTCCCATTTGTGTTCTCAGTAGAATTTCAAGGTCTCATTACAGCACAAAAAAACTGAATATAGTCTGCTACACTGTGTGTCTGGTTAGGCAAATTAAATTTAAAATAAAAGCCAGGGCAGATCTTGGCAGAAAGCATGACTTATGATTAGCATATCTGCAATACTGACTATAATTGTCACGTTACAATACTGATCATACAGAACCAGAAATTCAGCATTCTGCCTCTTGATATAACAGTTTAGACATCCTACAGTTCCATTCAATTGCAGGAGATGCAGGGACAAAAATAATGTTGACACAACAGAAGGAAATTAGGCAATGTTCCATCACAAATGCTCACACTATTTCAGATACAATATTAACAGAAATGGTTTCTGCCTCTATGTGCTGTGTGGTGGTCAGCTTGCAAAAAGCCCTACATCTTGCATAGACCCCTTCTCCACAGAGTATAGACCAGGCCTATGTGACCCATAGAATGTGGGGGCAATAGTTTAGGAGTAGGGCTTCCAAAGTGTTAGAAAAAAACTGCAAATGACTTTGAAATGTAATGGGTTACCTAGTAGCTTATCCCTAGATACCTCATTCATCTGCTCAACCAACTGCTCCAAAACAAGGAATGTGGGTTTTAACGTGACAATAGAGAGACGTCATTGTTCACCAGAGTCATCTCCAGGTAAACTCCCCTCTCACCTTTTATTCTTACACTTCTAATACCTAGCTAAGTAATCCAGAGCCATTGATGTGTGGATTCAAACACTGAATCACTCTGGTTTGTCACACTCCACTCCTCTGACTCATACACAAAATCCAGTATGACAACAGATTAGGCAGAGAAAAGATGAGGACAGAGGACTCAATTTTACTTATCAGGCTGGTTGTGGGTTGGCAACACGGTCTTTTTAGGAGTGAATGCCACTCTGAACCCCCTCATATCTCAAGTCCTTGGCATTGACTTTTATGTCATACTGACCCAGCCTACAGTCTGACGCACACACTTCCAGACTAGGGTTCTGATGACGTGTTAGCAAGCAGTTCTCATAAGCAGAAAATGTCATGGTCTCTTTTTACCAGTACTCCGTAATAATTTTTAAAGCACTTAGTGTCTAAAACTGTATTAAGAACTCATCACAGCTCTCTAAAATCGGTGCCATTAATTACCCCCCTTTTGTACATAAATAAAGAAGATAAAGCTTGGAGATTAATTACCATGCCCCAGGGCACACAGTCACAAGTGGCAGAGCTGGGACTAAACCTAGGTCTGCAAAGTCCCAACTAGTACATTATTTTGCTTCTAAGTTTGGCACATTTGTGAAGATGAACTCTAACCCAGTTAGACTCAGAATTCAATTTAGTCAAATGAGGGAAAAACATATAAAAGTTTCAATTCAATAAAATTGAAGGTTACATATATACCAGAAACAAACCATATCATCACTTATACCTGCTATTTAAAGGAATGACATGAATTTTACCAACATGGGTTCTGATGTCATCTAAATGCTGCTCTGATCAGCTCCCAAGAAAGCAAAAAGGCAGAGAAAATAATATGGGTTTACAGAGCTAAGTACTACATATGGTAGAAACTAATCAAAATTCTGCCCTCAAACTTCTGGTGCACATTCATTTAAAAAGAAAATGCAAAGCTTCTTCTTTGTGTGTATGTGTGTGTGTGTGTGTGTGTGTGTGTGTTGTTTGCCTTTTTATATTTAAGAGAAAATGTGAAGCTTCAAGTATGATTTTTTTTAATGGGTTAAGACTTTTCAAACTGACATGACAAAAATATCTCATCCTGCCTATTGAGAGAATCATGCAGTTAACATCTTTAAAGCATTCCAGATTGTAACAAAAAAATATGAGGAGGCGGGGGGACAAAAGGCCAAAGACAGGAGATGTGATGTAACTTAATAAAGACCATCACAAGCCCTACTCATTAACAACAATTTGGGCTACCACAGTTCTCTTTGCCAAGCTGCCAAATTTGCTGCTTATCAGTAAAATTAACATCCTAGTAAGAAGGAGAGGGGAATTGGCACACTGTGGTCTTACATAAAAATACTCAGTTTGATTTCTCCAGCCCTGGGCCTCAGATCATACGGACCAAGTTGGAAACCATACTCCTTATGAAAACAAACTTCTGACCCCCAAACAACCTCCTTTTCCAGCTTTCATAAAGATCCAAGACCTCAAAGTCTGCTCAGCCCTTACCAGAAGAGGCCTCCAAGATGAACCTGGTGGCCTCCATTTGAAACGGAAGTGATAGTGTTAATTGCCCAGTGTCCTGCCAAGAAGACCGTCTCCTGCATTCTGATCCAGGGGTCCACATTGTCCTTTTAAAAATTAAAAGTTACTTGGGTTTGTTTGGACTATTTTCACTTTTCAGACTGTACTTGGCAGCAGGATGGGTGAATTCCACTCTCTGAGCTCATTTTTAATATTTTTTCGTGTTCTCTTAATATTTTTGCCATGCGCAGGATCTACAGGCAGCTGTAGACAATGAACACACAAGATTTGTTATTAACTAAAGCCTTACCGACGAAGCAATACTGAAACCCCATGTAGAAAGTACAGTTTCAAATGCAGTGAAGTGCACACACTCGGAGGGGAAAAGAGCCCAACCCTGTCCACGATCAGATCCAAACTGTCTCTAGTCTTTGAAACATCCTGCCTGAGCATGCCTAGGAGGGTATGTGCTCAAGAAAAGGAAAAGCTTGAAAGTCAAAGAAGAAATCAGTCACTGGTGAAGTATGAAAGCTCACTAACTACCCTACTTTAAGCAGAGAAGCACCCACATTATCTTTTTACAGAGAGCCAAGACCAAAAGAAATTTGAAAGGAAAATCTGCCTTAACTCCCAACATTCCAGACGTTATTAAGACCAGACACATAATTGCAAACACAGGAAGTCACTTTTGCTCTGCACAGGAGGATGCAGCAATGCCTGCACAGAGCCCACACCTACAGCAAGAACAGATTCCAAGGCCCAACAAATGTTCATAATTCCAGACTTTCAGAAGCAAAAATACCATCACAAACCTTAGCATAATAATTCTTCTAATGATGAATAATTACTATGAATAAACTTTCAGGCTAATTTTGGCTAAGTAGATACTACTGTCTGATTCTGGTTTCTGAGCAGTGATTGCAAAATACAGGAAGAAAAATATGTCAGGGAAGATCACCTGGGAAATAATTAGAATATAAAAACCTGCCAATCAGGACAACTGGGCTCAGAAGGTAATTTGTCATCTTTGAAGGAGAAAAGCACAAGAATAAAGTCCTCATGATGACATTCAGTGCCATAAACAGAAACCATGACTATATGTGTTGGAATGTGATCTAAAGAGTAACTGAATCTTTGGACTGTTAATAATTCCAAAGGTCAAATGCCACAAGTAAGTTGAATGTTCATTTTCTTCTATATTTGGAATTCTTACCATTTTGCCCAATTTCCCCCCACTGGCTCTATAAATTCTAGGTCTACTTATAAGCTGCTACCTTTGTGTTAGAACCCAGAAGGAACTCTCCCCCACCAGAACATGCCCCACACTGTCAGGAAGATGCTCCAGTCTCAAGCATTTTATTAACTGAATCCTCCCAATCCCCACCCCACTCACCACTTTTGTACCCCTGCTGTATAAAATCTTTATTAAAATTTCCTTAGTTAAAATTGCCTTGGCATTCCAAGAGCCTGTATTTCTCAAATGCTATTGTGCCAATCACCATTCAAGTGCCTGATAAAACACAGACCGCAAGGCTCCACCTCCACAGGTCAGGAGAGACTGTCTCCCCAACCTTTGGGAGGGTTCTAATGCTGTTGGCCTGAGGCTCTGAGTTGCTAGGGTCTAAGCTAGGGTGGTGGGGTCGCTGGGAGAGCCTTATCTTTGGACTGTTAACAATTCCAAAGAGCAAATGTCACAAGTATGTTGTTTGTTCATTTTCTCTGCTGACAGAGCCAGTTCCCCTGCATAAATCAACAGCATTCCAATTCTTTCTGCTCAGGGTGTATATGCATGTGAATGTAAGATGGTGATGGGGTGGAGGATACCGTATACTGCTGGAGATCTATATAAGATGGTCTGAAAAAAGAAAATCTGCTCTTGGGTAAGGTTTTAAAAATCACTAAGCCTAACTACCCATTCAGTTTTCTGAAAGGAAAACTAGGGCCCAGTGAAATAGTCTGTTCTATATCACACAGACCAAACCCAAGCTACTGAATCCTATAATCCTAGGATGTTTCAAAACTGT
Organism: Ictidomys tridecemlineatus; assembly: GCF_052094955.1. Classification (NCBI taxonomy): domain Eukaryota; kingdom Metazoa; phylum Chordata; class Mammalia; order Rodentia; family Sciuridae; genus Ictidomys; species Ictidomys tridecemlineatus. Next base: position 116,958,864 of record NC_135479.1, on the reverse strand, counting down.
TCGCATCAAGTGTGAAAAAGGCATCCTTACACTTGGGCTGAGACCCAGGAATAAGGTGAAAGTCAGCAGTACCAACTGCACACATTACATAGTTTTATACACAAAAACGTGGTTTGGAGACTCATGACTCCCCCTCCTCTTCCTTCCCCAGACCACTGCCCTTGTACACACACACCTTCTCCTCCCCACCTGTCCCCCCTCCTCATCAGTACTATTTTGGTTTTTCTGTTTTATTGGACAGTAGTTCTATACTAAAGCTTTTCTTTTTCACTCTAAATTCACACAATCTTTTTAAAACTATCCTACCAGATAACTTTACCTTCTGAAGACAGATGACAGCTTCGGCTGAAAATGAAGGTGCTTCAATCAGAATTCTGGACCCTGACTTGATGTATCCCACTGAGAAACCTCCTAACAGCAATTGCTTTGGTTTTTACCAAGAATAAAATGGAAAGAATGAAACCTCCTTCTCAATAAGGAACAAGAGAAACTTCTTTTACTGTGATGAAAGGCCATATGTTCATTTCAACTGGGCTTTGGCCACAGAGCAGGCTCAATGCCCAACTCTTGCACAATAATCAGCAGACAAGGACAAATTTGTCCATGCTTGTCCTTGAACATCAGTGGACTCGATGCTCACGCAACAATCTAAAAGCAAATGCTAGAAGACAAAAGTGAGGCAAAAAATCTGGAATTATTTTCCCCTAAGTTATCTGCCATTATGATATCATAGGAGACAGGCTTCACCCCTGAGCTGATTCTTGAAGGACTGAGTTGGAATTTGCTAGGTAGAGGAACTGAATGAACAGGCCAAGAAATGATTATGAGGCACATTCATGGGATGGGGCAAACCATAGGGTGTCTGGTGGCGAAATCTAAAGTACCACAAGGCCTGAAAGAACAATGGTCAGGCATTTTAGACTGTGCTCCGGAGACAATGGGGAGTGCCAGAGAGGTTCTTAAGGAGGGGAACAACTGCACATTCAGATCTGACTTAGCTACTTTCATGACACAGGATAGGATGGAGAGGGAAGAGAATAAACACACATCTGAAAACATGAGGTGTTCCTTCTGGGAAGTCTCCTATAAATCAGACGGAGTAAAGGACTCTTAGCTGGATTTATGAGGAATACATGGAGACACCAAGGACAGGATCCATGGAAAGTCAGGCCTAGGAGGCTACGCCCAAGTTCCCTCATTCAGACCTGTGTTCCACAACATACAAGGCCATGAGCAACATAATGGACTCTGAGAACAACAGGTGCTTTACTGTTTGTCTTTGCCTTCTCTGATTCATATTCCCTTCTTTGCTTTGACCGCACGAAGGCTCAAAACCAAATGTATGGCCCACATCAAACAACTCTACAGTACTCTTTTATATTCAACCTTACTCATGACTTCATCTCTCTTGTCCTCAATTTCCTCTAATGCTTACTTATTACTTTCAATAGCCTTTTGCTTTCTTTTTTTCTTTATTTTAAGAGTTTTAGGTTCACAGCAAAGGTGAATGGCAGGTCCAGAGTTGCCCATACACCCTGCCCCGCCCTTATGCACAGCCTGCCCCACCTATCAACATCCCCTACCAGAGGGTACATACATTATAACTGATAAACTCACATTGGCACATCACTTTCACCCAAAGTCCAGGTTACATTGCATTTACTGTTGGTGCTTTTCATTCTATAAATTTGGATATGTAATGGCATGTATCTACCATTCCACTATCATATAGAACAGTTGCATGATCCTAAAACTCCTCTGTCCTCTAGCTACTCATCCCTCCCCCCCCCAAAAAAAAAATCCAGTAACCACTTATCCTTTTGCTGTCTCCAGAGTTTTGCCTTTTCCAGAATGTCATATAAATGGAATCCTACAGGAGGTAGCCTTTTCAGATTGGCTTCTTACTCTAAATAATATGAACTTAGATTACCCCATATCTTTTCCTGGGCTCATTTCTTTTTAGCAGTGAATAATATTCCAACATCTGGATGTCCCACATCTTCATTTATCCATTTACCTACTAAAGGGCATCCTTTGTTGCTTCCAAGTTTGGGCAATTATGAATAAAAGTAAATAAAAACACTTGCAAGTTTTTGTGCAGATGTAAGTTTTAAATTCATTTAAGTAAACATTTTTTATCTAACATATAAACACCCTCAGATCTTTGCTGAAGTGAGGTTCAGTGCATAAAGTAATATAGCCCAACTGATTCTTTCCCTTATGATAAAGAGCAGCACTTCAAGTGATTTTGAAAAGGCAAATAATATAATGCTAAAAGGAGCAAGAGATAAAAGTTCAGCCTGAGCTTGTTCCACTTTTCATTGTAAACATGCTCCCAGAAACCCACAGCAAACATGATCTTGATATTGCCCAACAAAATCACATGCTTTCTACACAACTGCAAAGATCTTAGGATGCTCAAAATAATTATACGCTGTTTCTCACATGTAAGGTAAAAACGCTGAAGTGCTTGTAAACATATTGATGTGTGTTCAACAAACACTTCAGTATAGATTTCAATGCAAACTCAGTTCTTCACTTACAACTGTGAGCCTATTAAAACATACAGCAGCTAACACATTTAAGTATATAAATCATGAAATAACTACACATAAAAGAAAGGCATTTGCATTTGCCAAAGTTATTCCATAACTGCATTAATTACTGTACTACTTTTAGCCCTGAATCATCATATTTTCCTTCTGTTAGTCTCTTTTGTCTGTTGATTCTTAAATTTATTTTACTTGCCTCTGTTATACATATATAGACATCTAACAAATCTTTTTTGGTACACAACAGGACAAAAATTATTAAAGAACAAATCATGTAATCAAAGCATTTCAAATTTCCTAAGCTCTCTGGATAACTTATACATTCTTTTCTACTTTTCTTTAGGCAAAAATTTCTCCTTAGGACAACACATTCTGAATTGTTTTGTGTGGATTCTCTTCTATGCCATGATTAACCTGGGACATTGCTAATAAACTATTCATTATATACTTGAATCAAGATATCACTTTAGCTGGGTGCGGTGGCACCCATGCATGTAATCACAGCAGCTTGGGAGGCTGAGGCAAGAGGATGGTGAACTCAAAGCCAGCCTCAATAAAAATGAGATGCTAAGCAACTTAGTGAGATCCTGTCTCTAAATAAAATACAAAAAAGGACTGCAGATATGGCTCGGTGGTCAAGAGCCCCTGAGTTCAATTTCTAGTACTCCTCTCAAAAAAAGGATCACTTTACACTTCATAAAAGTGTACAAATATAATATTCTTCATAGAACTAGGAAAAAATAATCCTAAAATTCATTTGGAAGAATCAGTATCCAGAATAGCCAAAGCAATCTGGAGCAAGAAGAGCAATCAATGTAGGAGGCATCACAATACCTAATCTCAAATTACACTATAGAACTATGGGAATAAAACCAGCATGGTATTGGCATCAAAATCGACATGAAGACCAGTGCAACAGAATAGAAGACAAAGAACAAAATTCACATACTTAGTCATGTGATACTGACAAAGGTACCAAAACTACGTTAGAGAAAAGATAGTCTTTTTAAGAAATGTGCTGGAAAAGGAGATATTCATATGTAGAAGGATAAAACCAAATCCCTATCTCTCACAATGCAAAAAAGTCCAATCAAAATGGATCAGACCGAGGAATTAGACCAGAAACTTTGCAAGTGCCTGAAGAAATATAGGGTGAACACTCATATTGGAACAGACACCAACTTCCCTAACAAGATCCTCAAAGCTCAAGAAATAAAACCAAGAATCAATAAGTGGGATGCCATCAAATTAAAAAGATTCTATGCAGCAAAGGACATAATTCAGACTGGAAGAGAAAGCCTACAGAATGAGAGAAAAGCTTTGCCAGCTTCTCTCCTAACAGGGATTAATATCCAGAATATATAAAGAACTCAAAAAGCTCTAAACAAAAAAACAAAAACAAAACAAAACAAAATAAATAAATAATAAAATAACCCCATCACTAAATGGTCAAAAGACATAAACTGATATTTCTCAAAAGAAGAAACACAAATAGCCAACAAATATATATATTAAAAAAATGTTCACCATCTCTAGCAATCAGGGACTTGAAGAAAATCAAAACTATACTAAGATTTCATCTTATTCCAATTAGATGGCAATTATCAAGAATACAAATAATAATAAATCCTTGTGAGGATGTGGAGAATAGGACCACTCATTCATTGTTGGTGGGATTGAAAATTAGTGTAACCACTCTGGAAAACAGTAAGGAGATTCTTCAAAAAACTAGGACTGGAATCACCATATGACCCAGCTATCCTACTTCTTGTTATTTATCCAAAAGAACTAAAATCAGTATAGTGTAGAGATACAGTTAATTCAAAGTTTATAATACCACAGTTTATAATAGCCGAGTTATGGAACCAGTCCAGATGTCCATCAAAAAATAAATGGATTAAAAGAATAAAATTATGACATCTGTCATTAAATGGATGGAACTAGAGAACATCATGCTATGTGAAATAAGTCAGACTCAAAATCAAGAGTGCAATAATGTTTTCTCTCATATGTGGGAACTAGACTAAAGTCAAGGGGAAAAAGAGTGAGGCGGTCACTCAAAAACCATAATAAGGCAGACCAGTGGAGTAGAGGAGACTAAGAAGAAAGGAGGAGGAAAGGGAATAGACAGGAAAGGCAGAAAGAATCTGACAAAATTATACTACACACATGTGTGTGTGTATGGATATGTGTGCACACCAAGGTGAATTCTACCTCAGTGGTAGAGTGCTTGCCTAGCATGTGTGATGCCCTGGTTCAATCTTCAGCATCACACAAAAATAAATAAATGAAACAAAGGTATTGTGTCCACTAAAACAAAAAAAATATTAAAATAAAACGTAAGTGAAGGGAAGACCAATAGAGGAAGGGGAATAAAAGAAAGGAGGAGGAGAGTGGGAAAGGTGGAGGGAGGGGACTGGGGATTGAAATGAAGTAAAATTAAATTCCATGCATGGACAATTTTTGTCAAAAACCAGCTATTTGTATAACTCTAAAGCACTAATAAATTACAAGTATTGATATTAATCAAAATGTAAAGTACTTCTAAAAATAAACTAATTCCAAACTCAGAAACTGTAGTATCATTTCACTAAAATTATTTTAATGCCAAGCACAATGGTACATGCCTATAACCCCAGCTATTTGGGAGGCTGAGGTAGGAAGATCACTTCAGCCCAGAAGTTCAAGTCTAGTGTGGGCAAAATAGTGACACCCCTGCCTCGCCCGCCCCCCAAAAAACATATTTTATATGTCAGACACAGCATTTTTCTTAAGATATATTTAAAATACTCTTGCAACTTTGCAACATAAGTATCTTTCATAGGATACTTGTTTATGTTTTGTTACATAGTAATACATAACTGCATAAAATATGGAAGATACTTAAAGCAATAAAGAACAACAAAAAAAAAAGAATCCATAATAAATTCACATTTCACTATAGTTACTATTCCTCTACCTCGTGCTAAAATTCACTCATTATAAATAACCTGGGAGGAAATGTAACGGCAGTGTTTGGTTGTACAGTTTTCCTCTCCCCATCAGAGTCCTGTATTTCTTAGACAAGTCAACAGACTCAACAACTTCCATCCTTTTCATTCACAACCACATTCTCAGACACATTCCCTGTTCCTACGTTGATAAGCAATAAGGAGTCAATGACTTCAGTGAGTGCCACAATCAATCCATGTCCTGTCTGACATTTGATCTGAGGACTCACATACTTTTGAAAATATTACCTTCTTTTGCTTTATCTAAGTTACTTCTGCTATATGCCTTTATAAGAAGTCAACTTTTTGCTCCTGTGGCATCAAATATTCAGATCTTACCTGAACACTTCATTGAAAATACATATACCTTTCTCTCCCATTCTACCAATCTAGCCCATAAAATTAATCTAGCCCAAACACAAGCCTTTCTGAGCTGATATCTCTCTATCTGAATGTGCTAAGCCTGATCCATCCATTTTATTCTTGTTCTATGAATACTTCACTCAGGATGCCAAAGGTGGCACTGAACAGTATCTGATGCCTACAACTGTGTGTGTGTGTATATATATATATATATATATATATATATATATATATATATATTCATATTCCTGTTACGTGATGACACACTCCTCTAAAGCATGGAAATAATATCTGGTTTTACAAGACATAATTATTTTGAGATCTAAAATAGCCCCATATTTGGATTTCTTCCATATCTGTCTAGTTAGAGTGAAACAATACAAGTAGGCTAATGTGAAAATGCAGATAATTGTTCCTGAGAAATAAGTAAAAAGTTACATGGCACATATTCTGAAAAAGTAATATTAATGCCCAATGCAGTGGCACATAATTACAATCCCAGCTGCTTGGGAGGCTGAGGAAGGAGGATTGCAAATTTGAGGCTAGCCTGGGCAACTTAGTAAGATCCTATCTCAAAAGAAAAAAAGGGCTATTTGTGTAGCTCAAAGTAGAGTACTTGCCTAGTGTGCATGAGGCCCTGGGTTTGACCCCTGGGACCGCAAAAAATAAAATAAAATAGTCTATTCTTACTAAAAAACAGATCAGAGAGGACTACACCAAATCATCTACACCAGAAAAACCAACCACCATGAAATAATGCTCTTTAGGTCAAAGATGGCTCCTTTGGGATGATTTATTCCTCATGGCTGTGGTCATATTACCTTGCAAGTCTGAATCATTTGACTTTGGACTGCTCCTTGCTCGCCGTTCTGTTTTCTTGATTCCTGGCCCGCCACCGCTGCCGCCTCCCCCTCCTCCGCCGCCTCCACCACTGTGACCCTTCCCGTAGCCATTGTATACTGTTGTGCAGTTGCTTTTGTAGATGGATGAAGGAGGGCTATTGAGGCGGTTCTGGCGGTCAATCTGGCGGTCCTTCAGTTTTTTGTGCGGAGGCTTGCTGTACTGGTCTTCTCGGGTAATGTAGCTTGACATTCCATAGAGTGGTATAATTTCTAAAATGGATGGGTGTGACAAATGCAAGCTCAGCCCATATTTTCAATAATAAATGATTAAAAGGTCAAATGACCTGATCCCTGAAGAAGTCTAAAGTACATTTTTATAAAAAATGTTTTAAGAAAATGCTATATACATTGTACATGTTTAAAACATTCCTGTTTGTTTCTAACGAATCAATAAATAATCAATTATTAATGACCACATGGCATGTTTAGCTAGGCACAGTGTCTCACGCCTGTAATCCCAGCATCTTAGGAGGCTGAGACAAGAGGATTGCAAGTTTGAGGCTGGCCTCAGCAATTTAGGGAAGATCTAGGAAATTTAGTGAGACCCTGTCTCAAAATAAAAGACAAAAAGAGATGAGGGTTCTTCTCCAAGTTAAAAAAAAAAAAAAAAAAACCACCACACATACACATACAAAAAGACCATATGGCATGTTTAGAAATTTTCCATAAACTATGGTGACAAACAAAAAAGACAAAGTTGTCCTCAAAGAGTTTGTATTCTCGTTAAATTTATAATTCAGTTTTATTTGCCTGTCAAAATGGTTTTAACAGTTGCAATTCATGAAAAGGATAGACAAACTACCCTTTGAAAAACATGTAGTCAGAATCAAGATATCTAAATGAATATTTATCCTTATAGACAGAATAGTATTACTACTGGAAGGTACACAGCAACCAGAATATAAGGAGTTATTTGCAGCATTCAGAAAAGCCAAAATTGAAGAAAACTGCTAAAATAATACAATGAGAAATTGCCATTAAAAACAAAACAAAAAATGGAATAAGGACAAAGTTCAAGCACAAAGCATGAGGCAAAGATAAGCCATCTTGGCCATCTGGTGCCAGGGAGGTGTGGTCTCAAACTGCTCTTCTGCAGTAATCCAAGGCAAAGCAGAAGGGGGTTGCTCCCTGACTTCATTATGTGTATTTTTAAGTGGCTCAAAAAGAAAATGGGAATCTGCAATATAATCTTAGGATCTTAGAGAGATATTTATCTTAAATCTATATTTTTAAATCAATGTGAAATTATCTTTAGGCATCAACAGAAACAACAATAGAGCTGGGCATGGCAGCACATGCCTTTAATTCTAGTAACTGGAAGCTGAGGCAGGAGGATATCAAGTTTGAGGCCAAGCTGGGCAACTGAATGAGACCCTGTCTCAAAATAAAAAATAAAAGGGGCTGGAGATGTAGTTCAGTGATAAAGCACCCCAGGGTCCAATCTTTACTTTCAAAATAAAGGACAGTATGTAAAAAGACACTGGGTCTTATATCTTTTTAAGAAAAAAGAGCCTCCCATAAAGTATCCACATAAACCATCATCCAACCCTGAACACTTCTGCAAGTAAAAAGGAAGAACTCCTCATACCCTTCAACTGGGACTTGCCCCAGGAATATATGGATACCCTGTCTAATTTAACAACTGATATTTCAATTGTTCCGTGGTAAAATTCTATTTTTTCTTTTCTTTTTGTTCACACAGTTAAAGGAAAAAATTTTTATATTGTCACAAGACAATCAATTTGCAGTAGAAAATGTGTAAGAACACACACAGACCTACATATATATTCAAATAAACTACACCAAAATACACCAGATGAATGATAAACATTTTTAAATGCTACAATGCATCTCACTTGAGATTCACAATATTCACCATGGATACATAATAATTTAAAACATGTTAACAACTTTCTACACTCTTATCACTTAGTAAATTAATGTTTAATTTGCCATTTTTAGGTATACACATCAAGAACTAAGAAAATACATAAACGACTTTTTAAAGGGACTTTGTTTCACTGCTGTCTTTAGTTCGATTAAGGAACTTTTACTAGTAAATTATTGCTGTTATTTTAATGAAATCAGAACAAAACACACCAAGAAAGGAACAGACTATGCAATTTTTGGTTTAATTCTAATAGTGATTTAAGTCACAGTATTACTCTGCCTAAAAATGCAAAGATTACTTATAATAACTAATCAAATACTACATAAATAGTTGGTAAACGGTATTGTTTACGGTATAATGAAAAGAAAATAGTTTGTATATTTTCAGTGCTACTATAATTTTAATGTTTTTGATGCCAGGTTGGTTAAATCCATGGATGTGCAACTGTGTGAAAGGTTGAATATGCCTGTCAATTTTTAAAACTTAGAGGATTTTTGTGTATTCTTATTCAAAATAAATATTCCTTTTTATGTTCAAAAGAGAAAAAAAAGGCAAAGGACACCATTTACAAAATGGCATTCTGCTAACAAGCTAAAATAAGGCAAGTCAGAAGAGCATGATCAAGGGGGAAAGTCAATAGCCAAGGTGCTTCCTAATGTTACCGCAGCTTGGATCCGGCTGGAAAACTCTAACTCTCCAATATTTAATATTTACTGTGTCAAAACAGTGACTACATTTTTTTAAAGTTAACTTAATTGTTTTTCTGTAAGTGTTTCTGTTTTATATGCCCACTCCCTGATGGGTTTGTTTATGTCACTAGGCAAAAAAGATCAAATTACTGAAAAAATTATTGATGCAGCTGGCGCTACTGATTTTGTGTTTTGCTATCATTTTCTCAACACCTTGATTTTTCTGAATTATGCTAAATTTCTGACTACTATAAAAAATTTCTATCCCTAAATTACAACAGTACATTTCACCTGAAATACTCATCTCAAATTTTTCTTTCTATAATAAGAAAAAAAAACTGGAATTTGAGATGAATATATAGGAAAAAAATTGAGAAGAGAATTGGTATTGATAGGAGAAAGCAAGATAACTTGTTCAAAAATTATACAATGTATCAAGTATTTCTCATCCAATTTACATAAACCAATCTAATAGATGTTTAAAGCCATAAAATGTTTCAATTCACAGAAGAAAATCATTTTGCAAAGTCTTAAAAGGTTAAAGTCTAATTTTTACCTCAGTTATCTGGGTTCCATTTTGATAGAGAAGAGCTTAGACTAAAGCAACATCAAGACCAAAACTTTAAAAAGGCATCTCGGTAGCTCAGAGGCTCTTTTCATGGTAAGATAAGCATTTGCCTAACAACCAGGGAACTGTGGTTGCACTAATGGTTAGTCTCGAAATAAAAGCAAGTTCTGGCGGGCCATGTCAACAGCCGGGGAATTTACGAGTCCTGCCAAGACAGATCTTTGGGGAAACCAAAAGGATATTGAGACTTCACAATCCTCTAACATTGGAAATAGGGCACAAAACACTTCAATTTCCCTTCTACTGCTAGCCCATACCAATGCCAAAGAAATACTGTGCCACAGTTCTGCCTCGGGCCATTCTTACATAAACACAGGAGAACAGGACACGGAAACATATGAGACAGATCACTGGTTCTTCTAAAGAAGTGGCTATTCCATTCCTTGGTCTTTGTGGGATAGAAAAATTGGGAAAACTGTGGGAATGTGGGGAAATTGAGAGAAAGAAAGAGGGCCACAGCCCACAGTATAATCATTCCAAGACACAATTCAGGACAATGGAAGCTGGGAATTTCCCATGAGCTGCAGACCAGATAGATAGCTTATGAGTGCTAAGTGTTGCAAACAGTTTTAGCAGCTCCTGGAGCCAGCAATAATCTACTCACCTTGCTCGCCATATATTGTCGGGGGAAGGTGATGCTGAGGAAAAAACTGAGGCGGCATGTCTCCAGGTCCAGTAACAGGTGGGTAGTAAGCCGTGTGCGAGTTATGAATGAAATGCGGATGGTGGGTCAGGTAGGGGGGCAGGTGGTGGGTTGGAGACATGGCTGAGGGGTAGCTTGGGGGATAACACTCGGGAGACTGGGGTGTCACCACCACCCGGCGGACTCCAGTACTGTCTTCAATCACCTAAAGAAAAAGCCAAAAGAGAAAATATAGTATACATTATTTGTTATGAACATATATGGAATTAATAATTTGTTCATTTTATTCTTCTTTCACCTATTCAAAAAAAAGTATGTTATATTCTGATTTTTGAAATTCATCTACTCATAATGAGATTTAAAATGAGTTCTAGCTGTGATAACATTTAACTATTAAAATGTGCAAAAACAAACTATCAATCACCTAATTCTGACTTACAAAACTTATCAAGGAGACCAACAGCTTGATAACAAATCTTGTTTGTTGGTTTTGGTGGTGCTGCAGATTGAACCCAGGGCCTTGTGCATGCGAGGGAGGCACTCTACCAACTGGGCTATATCCCCAGTCCCACAAACGTTTTTGTCATAAACTTTTCACCAGCTTCATTCTAAGACAAGTGAACATGTATGATTAAATTGATTTTAGGAGTAATTCTGAATGTACCTATCAGCTCAATGGTTTTCTAAAAAGAGGCTTCTTTCTGGGTGTTAGGAGCATGTTTCCAGGGCTATGCTTCCAGATCTACCCAATAGCATTCTACCCCATTCCTGCTTTAATATGCAACATAAGGGCTTTAGGAAACAAAAGGAACATTAGTGTCACAAGCCACACAAGTGCCCTAAAAGACCATTTAATCTGGGGATTAAGGATGTGGATGAAATGAATGGATTCTGACCAATGAAAAAGTTGACAATCCCAAATCAGGATGGACACTTTTGCTCCCAAGTTATCCAGAAGCTATAGTGAGTGACGGAAAGGGCGGTACTGTGAAGGGCAAGTCTGATATGAGGAAAGTGCAGTGATCAACACTCTATCCACACTTCCTCTGAATGTTTTTCAACTCACTCAAGGAAGGCGACTAAGGCATTGTGAGACCAACACTTACTGCCTCTGTGGCCAGCATCATGCTAACTGCTTAAAGTGTAAACAATTTTGGTAAAACTCAAGAAAAGAAAGAGTGACTGCAACTGACACCATAATTAAAGGCAAAGCTGTGGGGTGTGTACATAGGAGGGCATGGGATGAAAGAATCAGGAAGGGTTTCAAGGACCTCAAGGAATTGTAGGACTGAAACAGCTGAGAGAATGGCCCTCAGAATAGATCCCTGCAGAGTACACTTGGGGGGCAGAAGGTGTGGCTCAGTGGTAGAGGACTGCCTAAGATATCCAAGGGTCTAGGTTCAATGCCCAGTACTGCAAACATTAGAAACATAATAAACTTGCAAGCCAAGAATAGGCCACTGAGGAGACACCAATATCAATCCTTGAAGACAATCACTCTGACAGGAAGTTTGTTTTTTTTTAATTTTTTTGTTTTGTTTTTTCTTTCTTTTTAAATAAAAAGTCTGAAAATTGAACCTGTATATTGAAATAAATTCCTCATTACACCTCAGGAGGTTGATTATAGGCCAAAATAAAATGACTTAATCATGTCTAACAACAACAATAAACTATACTTAGGCTCATTTTTTAAATATTCCTTAAGCCAAATTGGCAAGTTTATCACTGTTTAGTCTATATTTTAGTGTACAAGTGATAAGTTTAGCTTGAATTAACAGCCATTCATTTTATCCTAAGAAAATAAAAGTTTTCATATTTTAACATAAAAGTTCTCACTATGTTAACATTTCCTCAAATAAAATAATATTAACTCCTTAAAATTTAGATTCTAAATCAAAGCTTACTCAAGACAACTTTTACTATGTTCTCTAATACATGTAACCTCTTCTGGGCCTTCACAAACTAATTATTTTTGAATTAATTTATAAATGCATAAATAAATGCATTTATAAATTAATTTATAAATGCACAGATGCTAATTTACCACAGCATATGAAATGTGTTTAAAGCATGACAGTGGAAATTCTTATGCATGTATTGATAATTAACACAAAGTACCTTCTTTTCTGTGTAAAATGTGAGTGGAAATATACTGTTGGTAGAACATTTTGCATGATTTTAGTATAAATATGTTTTGTATTATTCTTACCATCTGATACAAACATGCATTATTCTAGTGTCTTTTTTCCCCTTCTCTACCTTCCACTAGTTATTAAGAAAATTGTAATGTACATTCCGGATATTTCTCTTTCATGAGATCTTAATCCAATCCTAGAAGATCACAGAAGCAAAATATCTGTTTTCTACAGGCATACAATCTTTTTTATTTCAATAAACTAAGTGTCCAATAGTCAACCAGGTGCATAGACTTCACTGATGTAATAAAACAGAAACAGAGCTCACATTTAATATGAAGATCTTCTTGTGCTTGTAAATTAAGGTAGTTAAAATGATAAAAATAAATTATTTACATAGTATCATATGATCTCTCCCTGCGCCTCCCCTCCTTTCCTTTTCTTTCGTACCAGGGATCAAACCCAGGAGTGCTTAATCACTGAGCCACATCCCAGCCACCCCCCTCCTTTAAAAAAAAAAATTATTTGGAGACAAGATCTTGCTAAGTTGCTTATGAACTCATTAAGTTGCTGAGTCTAGCCTTGAACTTGAGATCCCCCTTCCTCAGCCTCCCAAGCCTATGGGATTACAGGCATGCACCATTATGCTTATCTTATATAATTTCTGACTTACTGTAACAAAGTGCTTTTTAAAAAAAGCACTAAGTGCTTTGTCAAAAAGCACTAAGAAAAAATTACAATCAAGAGGAAAAAAAAAACAAAAATGAAGATGTGGAGCCATACGATCATCTTTTACTATTGTATTTTGTAAGAATACTTGTACTACTTAAAAAATTAATAAATGCCAATCTGAGGGATAAATTACCCTTCATACAAACACTGAAAAGTTCCCCATTAGAAAATTTAAGTAGCTTCTGAAACCACAAATTGCCTGCACACATAAAAAGTGTTTGACAGTCCCATTTCTAATTATCTTAAATTATTCCATGGTGTTTGTGAATGTACTCACACATGTACACACACAATGGGAAACTTTCAGAAACCTGCTCTTATCAAACTCGGACCTGTACAAAAAAGCCAAAAGTATGTATTAATATTTTGCTTACTGTTCTTCTATAACATAAATTGCAACATATTTTAGTTATCAAATTCAGTTGTGAACTACGCCTAAGGAGATTTTGCTTTTGTTATGTAGGAGCAATCATAATGCACAAAAGAATAAGTGACTTAGAAAATAGTGGCAATAACATTTTCATAAAGATGGTTCATAAGTAAATATATTATTGTATTTTAGAACTTAGACATCTGAAAGAGTTCAGTCCAAAAATCTGAGGCAACAAGACTTCAATCTTCTTAAATGACTATGGAAGAGACAGATTCACTTCCTTCTTGGATGAATGAAATTGTGACAATTTCCAGAGGCAGACAAATCACCTGTATTCAATTCAACAATTATTTCCTGACACTATGTGCTAAGCACTGAATAGTCAATGATGAAAAAAGTAGGTGCTAAGCAGTAAGACTCATCTACAGAGCCTGAGAAAAATAAAAAGAGAAAAATTAGACTAAGTCCTAGTAAGTCAGATGCAAGGCTCTGTGACTCAACAGAACCGTCACTCATGTACCTTCTCTGGAGAGGCATAGAACCTTGAAAAAGATCACTGAGCTAAGTTCTCAGACTGCCACCCATTATGGGACTGAATTGTGTCCCACTTACCCAAAAAATTCACGTTGAAGTCCTGATGCTCAATGCCTTAGAAAGTGCCTTTTGAAGAGTAATTAAGGTAAAACAAGGTCACAGGAATGAGCTCTCATCCAGTGTATGACCACCATCTTTATAAGAGGAGATTAGACATACCGACACAGGGGAAGACCATGTGAAGACACCAAAGAAACACAACCATCTACATGTCTGGTGACAGGCCTTAGAAGAAACCAAACCTGCCCACCACCTCAACCTCAGACTTCCAGCCTCCAGAACTAAGAAAATTTATGTTGTGTAAGCCAGACCAAGCCTGTGGGATTCTGTTCTGGCAGCCCAGGCAAACTAATATACCACCTATCAGAGCCTCAGAGGATGAAGGCTGAATCCAAGGTTCTCCTAACTTAAGTTCTACAAGCCTTGCCTGCTTTTAAAAACAAAACACAACAACAAAAAACCATCTCTCTTCAAAAAAAGGAATGCACTTATCCTCTCTAATTCTCAAGCTAACCAAGAGAGTCAGCCTCATGGCAAGTAGCAGTGGTTTGATTCTTTATCATATCTTGTTCATTTCTGTAAGCATTTACTGAAAATCTTCTATATTGTTCTTGCTATCCTTGGCCTAGATACTAGGATAAAACAGCTAGAGAAGAAAGCATAAAGAATAGACAAGGATAATCTTTGTCTTAACTCATACAAGTATGATCAAGAGAACCAACAGAACAGCCTGGAAACGAGTAAGAGGGGACAGAAGAGGAGCCCTGTGGGATGGTAGCTGAGGGAAGAACTCATCTAACTTCCCTACCTACCTGAGAATGAGGCATTAGCATCCCATTTTACATGAAGCAGAACTAAAGCAGAACAGCAGGATTAAAATGTCTGTCTACCTAAGTTATAGTGCCAGGTTTTCACTCTGGTCTGTATACTCTTGTTTTCATTCTGTGTAGAATTATACAGAAGGTAGGGATGATGAGCAGTAAATACTAACAATCAACTGTTAAGAATTGGGGTATGTGAGTCATTAAAAGATGTGAAAGGATTCAAGAAACAGCCAATATTTATTGACTGCCTACAACTGTGCTTTAATACCCTCTACCTGAGAGGAGTCAGAACACGTTCAGTTCCTGGAACAGTGCCTGACACAAAATAATGGCAAAATCTTACCACCAATTATTAATATCAATGTTACCATCTCATTACATCCTTCCAAACAATCAGTGAAGCAAATACGGTTATATTTATCCCCATTTTAGAAGTAAAAAGAATGAAGCTCAGAGAAGTCAAGCTAACTTGCCTAAAAACAGAGCTTTCCGGAGGAAAAATAAATTTTGAGCCCAAGAATTAAAATCAATCTTGTAAAAAAGCATTTGTTCCAAGTGTCTTTTCTTAGCTAAAAGAGAAGGTAGTTCCCCTTTCTGAACTGGAATGTTCCACAGGAATTTTAATAAACTCCTTAGTTTCTGAAATTCTTTCCTTCAACTCTGATTGGGCTGCAAAAACCACAAGAATCAAAACAGAAGCTTAAAGGGCAGGAGGCAAAGACAAATTTTAAAAACCTGCCCTGGATTGGTCAGGGATGATCCAGGATGCAGGCACAGCAGCCTCTGCAGGTAGACACACATGAACCCACAAACATGGACACAGCATGCTGTGCAGCGCAGCCAGTCTGTGGAGTAGCAAGGCACACAGCGTGAGCTGCCTGAACACAGAAAACTGGGACCATGTGAGTTTATGAAAATCAGCTAAGCTGCATTCCTAACTGCTGCCAATCTGTCTGAAGGGGGCTCCAGGCCCTTCCAGGAAGTGAAGGTATCTTAGAAAACAGCCAGCATGCAAGCAGTGAGCAAAGAGAAGAAAAAGTTCAGTTAATTTAATACAGTTCCACGGCTGTCAGACAGGTAAGCAAGTCCAGGGTTCACCCAATTGGATGGGTGCTCCTTTCCCACCGAGCACCTCTCTCCTGCAGCCTGGATCTGCTCCCCAATTCAAAGTCAAGTCCCTCAAAAGCAGCTGGGACCACAGAAGGCATTCAATAAATTCTGGTAAAATAAATAAATGAAAAAAAAAAACTACTCCCCCTAAAAAATTTAAAAAAAAAATAATGTTAATCTACTTTAGATTTGACATGTGCCAACAATATTAACACATTCATTATCAAGTTTTGCCCTGTACTCAGGTAAATAACTGGCATTCTACTCTAAAATTTCAGATAATTTTGGAGCTGGAATGTAGTTCAATGGTAGAACACCTTCCTGGCATGTTTGAGGTCCTTGGTGTGATCCCCAGCACTATTAAAAAAAAAATAAAATTTTGATAATCTGAGCCCAGCAAATTATATATTTGTCACAAATATTTATACAGAAAGACCACATATGTCTAGCATAAGATCTACTTTATTCCCATATAAGACTAAGCAGTTTATCCATCACCAACCAGGAGTAAAAAAGCCACAGCTCTCACTTTCTCTATCTTCACTAACCGCCCCCCCACCTCTGCATTTCCTAATATGTTTAACAGTATACAAGAGGCAAAGCAAGGGTGTTCTTCATGTTGGATAGAGATTTGAAAAATGAGGACTACAGCTTCCCTAGACAATTGATTCCTTTCTACTACTGTGGATCAAACTTCCACCATCATCACCTCAGACCTATAAAAAGAGGGGAAAATTAGAATAAAAGCATGTTCACAAAGCAGCAAAACAGTTATAGGAGCAAACAGTCAAGCGTTTTATTTTACAGATGAAGTTCAAGTTATTTGGATTAAAATGGTCTTACCCTCATCTCCTGACAAGAATTTGTCTTTGTTTTTTATTCTTTATAGTTTTACATGATAGTAGAATATATTTTGACATATACATACATGGAGTATAACTTGTCATTCTTGTAGTTGTACATGATGTGTAGTTTCACTGGTTGTGTATTCATATATGAACAGAGGAAAGTTATGTCTGATTCATTCTATTCCCTGCCCCCTATTCCTTCCCTTCATTCCCCTTTGTCTAATCCAATAAACTTCTATTCTTTACCCCTCACCCCCCCACACACACATACTTTTCTGTCTTTTAAAATTTAATGGTTAAGGGATGGGATTTTTGGCTAAGTGGTAGAGCACTTGCCTAGCATGTGAAGCACTGGGTTCGATTCTCAGTTCCACGTTAAAAAATATATATATTGTGTCCAAGTACAGGTAAAAATATTTTTAAAAGAGTTCAAATTATTAAAACTGTGAAATAGTTAACACTAATGAGATAATATTTTGTCTTTCAAATGTCTCATTATCATTCATTCATCGAGAGGATAAACCCTCTAAGTTTAGGACCACTTTCTTTTGCCACAGGACATGCTTATATTTGTACCCAAATGGCAAGACAACTGATTGGTGATGTTTGTAGGTTTGTAAAAGCCCTTTCATAATAACAAAGGATTATCTAGTAGAGCAGCTACAGGTTGATTATACATACTCTCTCCTGAATCAAGAAGAGAAAGTTTCTTCAAAGCTTCTATTACTTTTCTCAAACAGTTCTTGCTTATGGTTAAGTCAAAACATCCAATCTTCATAGGTAATTGAAGCTAAGGTTTTAGGCAATTAGTTGATTTATGAATGACAGAAGGTCCCAAAACTTTTAAAGTACACACTCATACAATACGAACAAAGCTTTAAACTTCTCATTGGTGCTTAATTTTCAACCCACATACCTCCAGCTAATGGCTAAGGTATGTACTGAGGGTGGAATGGTGACACAATGGAGTGTCACCAGCAGAAAGCTCTGTGATGCTGAAGAGAGGGAAGCACAAGAATATACCCTCAATCCTTCTGGACATGAATCTCATACACAGGCTTATTTCAGAGATGATGAGGATGAGGAGACACCCCCTAAATGGTGATCCCTCCTCTTTTGGCTTTACACATGCAAACACACTTAACCACTTAGAAAAAGGCTGAGCTTCTATACAGAAGCTCAGCCTTTTTAAGTTTTTAATTTGGCAAAAGGACAACTAGGGCACATAAGTGAAATCACCTCCAAGCACTCTACTAGACACATCTGACTCTTTCCAGGTGCTATTATCCATAGATTATTCCAGGATTCCTAATTAAAATCTCCAAGGGCTGGAGGGGGGAGCATGCTATCTCTTTGGCCCACTACTTCAGAGAATTATATAATAGAATAGTTGAGGGGTTAATATAGTCAGTTACTATATATATTAAGATATTCCCAATAAAGAAGGAAGCCCAGCAAAGACACACCTTATGACGGTGCAGACCCCCAGCTGGCTAGCACAAGCTCCTCTTTTACCAGCTGTCCAGACTACAGGATCCCATGGGGAGAGATACACAGACATAGACACACCAGTTGAGGGTCAAACCTTCTCAAGATAATGCAGAGACCCAAGAGACCTCTTCTCAAAGTAGGAACTTAAGAAAAATGTAGCACTAAAAACAAAATAGCAAATCAATCAATTTGGTATGAGAATCAAAGGTGGCAGACAATAACAACACCTACAATTTGTACATCACTTTAATAGTTTATATAGTGTTTGACATAGAACCTAATTAATATTAATTACTCAGATGACTTCTAACATGGTACCATTATAGTCCTAAAGTCTAGATGAAGACTCTTCAGGAGTGATTAACCTAAGATCAGTTAAGTGGGTGAAAACTTTCACAGTGAGTGGAAATACCACACTATTTCTATCATACTTTACTGCATAACGTGCACCTGAATATGAAAAACAACAAAAAGGCAAATTAGAAGATCAAAAATCAAACCCAATCTTTCAAACATGTGGCATATTAGAACACTGGACAAGTGGTACACTTGAAATGGAGATCTTAATGATCAGGACACACACTGGACAAGTAGAAAAAATTACAATCACAATTTCAATCAACAATAAAACAGGCAAAATAATAACAACAATAATTTTAAAACAGGGCAATTATTTCTGACTAACTGGAAATGCTGTTTTAAAGGAACAGAATACCTGTCAGGTGACGAAGAGCAAGCAGAGATCTAATGGTTTAACTTGTGCCCAACTGAGTTGTCTTTGAGATATGAACAGTGGGAACCTGCAGTACCTCTCCATTAATCAGCAGACAAGGGTTGGCCAATCACATCTTTTCAGTCCAGCTTCTCAGGCACACTCATATCCTTGGCAACTAGGCTGATTACTCAAGGGATGCCAATACAAGGCACAAAGCCTTCTATAGTTGACCCACCAGGCAACCAACATAGACCTCAGTACATTATCTACACATCTTCAGGGAATACGTTATCTTTCAAGATTTTCACAGCTATCAGGCAGTTTTGATAATTTCCCCCAGAGAAGGACAAAGCTGTACCATTCAAGAAACTGAGGAAAAGACAAGGCTGAGAGATTTGATCAAGATTACCTAATAAGCACATAGTAAAACCTAAGTCTAGAACACTTTGAAACTCATGCGTTTTCTATTCCTGCACTATCCCACTCTGATGAAGAGACTAGGTACAAGGCATCAGGAAATCAACAAATAGGGCCGTGCCTTTCCCAGGGACAGGTAGCACCACCATTCTCCGTTTCAAGTGTACCATTATTTCACCAACTGGGGCCCTGACTAGATTAGATAGTCTTAAATGGGTCCATGGAATCCTAGCTCTCGAGGGTAAGAAGGACAGAATGGGCAGAACAGCATGAATAGAGCAGAATCACCTAATTTTAGATTAGAAAATAACCTCAGATATCCTAAAATGCTTTCCTTTTCTCTCCTCTCTCCATACGACAAAAATGACTCTAGCGAGCCAGCTAAAATTTGATAAATGCCTATGGTGAGCTGGGCACCCTTCAAGGAACTGGAGATCCTAATGATCAGGACACACAAATTCCCTGCTCTTGCATAAGACAGATAATAACTGAGTAAACCAACAAGTGATACACACAAATAACTTAATATTCCCCATAGAGCCCCACTGGGGCCCATGTTTCCGCCTGCTAATCCTGTGTTCTAATATGTCACAATGCCAGGATCTTAAAAACAAAGGAGAGAAATACAAGAGAAGATGTTGAGCAGGGAGACAGGAGAAGGCTCAAAAAGGAGAAACTTGCACAATACTTGGAATGGAGGGGATATTCTTAGGACATTTCTTTAATTTAGCATTGCCAACCCTGTCTGTAATCACTTCTCAGACAAAATAAATGGAAAATAAAATTGCTGCAAATCCACTGATAATGCTCTTTTCTACAGACCCCTCCCTTGTCCCCACCAACATCACACACTCACACTGTACACTGTGGAACATTTTCCTAACTTCCTATAGAAAAAAACAATTCCTTCAAAGGACTGAAAGTCTTGAAAGAGAATCTAATTTTCTTAGTGCCGGCAGTCAAGTGGATTTGATTCTCAGTTTGTCAGGGCACAAGGCAAGGATCACCCCCCTTTCTGCTCCTGACACAATGTTGAAGCTGGAACAAGGTGGTGCTCTTGTCACAGCCTGCAATTGCAAAGGGGAACAGCTGAGTTTGATGCTTTAGCTTAGCTGATGTGGCTGAGCAAACTGGGGACAACACTGCATGACTTTCATCTAGCAGGCCCCGTTATTTCTCCACAGGAGCTTCTGCTTTCCAGCCAACTCTTCAAACTGTCTCTACTGGAAAATAACCAATCAAATCACATTTGAAATGCATTTTTTTCAATATACATATCTTGTCTCTCCATGGCCAAGAGAAACAGAATTTCAACAGGTACTGACCTCCCAAACAATGGATTGAGGTAAAAAGTGTACCTCTCTTGCAGCAAGAAAAATACTTATTTTGACTGTTCTCCAAAGTTTTGGGGTTACATCAGTTAATCTGAAAAAAGAAGAATGACTTCCCAAATGGCAGATCATTAACTTGGATATTCTACCTTTTCTTTACAGATGCTTTTTTAATCTTTGAAGCTTTTCCTATAGAATTGGAAAAATGTATCATAAATTACTTTGAAATCATGGACAATAAAATTCAGTGCATCTGCTTAAGAAATTTTTACATATAAATTATCCAGAGAGTTAATGATGGAGGTGGGGAGAACCACAATAACCATGGCCAATGTACAATTAAAAGGAAAAATTTGCTTCATGCCATGTGATATATTTTTAGGAAGGCAAGCCCCTGCCAAACTTACACTGGATTTGTTGTAATATAGTCTTTTTTATTATAATACCTCTTACTGAACCCATACCACACTTCTCTTAATTTTTACTTCTTCCACATCAAGAAGATATTCACATACATAGAAAAAGAACTGTAAAAGTCCCACAGGAGGGGTGAAGGTGGAACCTGAAGCAAGTCCTTTCCAAGTACAGCCATGTTCTTCCCAGCTGGCCTACTAGTCCTGTTCACTTGCAGTTTCCACCCCAATCATACTCCAAATGCGTTTACATGGCGGAGATGATGACTGTGACATAGTTAACTACATCCAGGCTTACCTAAATCTATTCCCTCATAGACGAAAAAAATCACCCTCTATTTTTCTCTCAAGCTTAAAAGATCAAGTTAGTTTTTCCTTGAACCTTCCCCAACCTCCCAATCCAACAAAAATAAAGCATGAAACACATTCACACTCAACATAGAAAGACCACTGAATCCAAAGAGAAAGATTCCTCTTCTCCTGCCCCAAGTTGGGGGTACCTTTAAGAACTATGGTTCAGTTCTTTTGTCATAAGAAACAAAGACTGCAGTTACCTTGCAACTCTATTAAACTCTAGGAGATTGACTTAAAGTAGGTTTATCTGCTCTTATTGACATTAAGATTTTGTCAAATTTATTTGACAAAAGGGCTTTAGTTACTTAAATTTGCTATTATCAAGAATTTTTCCATTGGCTTAGTTACCAACATCTTTAATTGTTCATTTGCCTCCCTCTTAATTTTCTTCAATGACAGACCATCCCATTCATGATAGCTGCTGTCTCAGTATTAGAGATAAGCAGGCACACCACACACCCACACTGCCAGAAAGTAATACATCTATCAAGACAGGCCCTGCTGCTGAGATCACATCAGATCACATGAGATCACATCAGAGCAGGAAAGAAATCAGTATAATCGGTTTGCAATCCTGGCTCTAGTCAGGGCCTCAACTTCCTCATCTATAAAGTTAGGCTGATGAGAAATAGAGACATAACTAATTCATTTAGCATGGGGCACAGCATACACAGTAAGTACTACCACTGTTACCACAAAGAATAGCATGAAAGTAAGTGGGGCCAGCTGACTCATTATTTGCCAATTCGTAAATGGGACAAGTCACTTCTTTTGTTAACAGCTTTATTGAAATATAGTTTTATACCATCAAATCCACACTTTTAGTAGAGTTTAGTACATTACAGAATTAAATGACCACTATCTACTTTCAGAACATTTTCATCACCCCAAAACAAATACTATACCCATTAGCAATTGGTCAGTCCCATTATTCCCTCTCTCAGCTCTGGCAACCATTAGTTCTCAATGGATTTGCCCACCATGAACATTTTATATAAATGGAATGATGCAATATGCAACTTTTGTGACTGAATGACTCTTTTTCACTTAATAACTTTTTTCACTTAATATATAGTCTTCAAAGTTTCTCCATTTTTCAGCATAAATATGTAATTCATTCTTTCTTATGGCTGAATAATCACTATATAGATATAATCACATTACACTTACCCAAGTGCCCTTTGAAGCTCAAAATTTTCCAAATAAGTTGATAGAAAACTGGACTGCTCCCACTTTGAGGTTATTATGAATAATGCTGCTGTGAATATTCATGTACAAGTTTTTACATGGTCAGGTTTTCCAGTCCTCTTGGTTACATAACTAGGAGTACAACTGCTGGGTCATATGGTAACTCTATATTTAACCTTTGAGAAATTGCCAGAATGTTTTCCAAAGTAGAAACACATATTGACCACACACAGTGAGTGTATGAATATTCCAATTTTCCTATCTCCTCAACAACAGGTGTTAGATTTCTTTTTTTTTTTTTTAAACTATAGCCATCTTACTAAGTGTGAAGTACACTGCATGGTAGTTCTGATTTGCATTTCTTTGATGGCTAATGATGTTGAACATCTTTTTCTCCCCTACTCCCCAAATACTGAGGACTAAACCCAGGGTCACTACCACTGAGGTACATCCCCACCCATTTTTAATTTTTATCTATCTATTCATTTATTGAGACAGGGTCTGGTTAAATTATCCAGGCTGGCCTTGATCTTGAGATGCTCTTGCCACAGCCTCTTGAGTGTATGGGATTACTGGTATGAGCCGCAGCCACTGAGCATGTTTTCAAGTATTGATTGGCTACTTTTATATCTTCTTTGGAGAAATAGCTACTTCAAGTCCTTAGCGCATTTTGTGTTGTCATTTTATTCTTCAGTTAGAAGAGCTCTTCGTATATTCTAGACACGGGTCTCTTCTTTCATATATGATTTGCACATACTTTCTCTCATTCTATGAGTTTGCTTTTCATTTTTTTTTTGTGCCCTTTGAAGCACAAAATTTTCCAATTTGGACACATGTCAAATTTATCTATTTTTTCTTTTGTTGCTCATGCTTTTGCTGTCACATATAAGAATCCATTGCCTAATCTAAGGTCATAGAATTTTACTCCTAAAGTCTTGCAGTTTTAGTTCTCATATTTATAATGTTTTAATTTTTGCATATGACGTGAAGATTCAACTTTATGCTTTTTGCACATGTCAATCAATATCCAGTTATCCCAGCGCCATTTGTTGAAGATTACTTCTTCCTCCACTGCATTCTCTTGGCACTCCTCTCTCTTTTAAATACACATGCACAGCATTTCAATACTTGCAGGTATAGATCAGTCTGATCTTGTTGTTTTACAGCTCTTAGGAACTACATTGCTATACTTGAGCCTATAAATCTTTGAAACATACATATGAACCTCTCCTACACACTCATGCACTGCTTAAGGACAATTCTGAGAAATGCATCATTAGACAATTTTATCACTGTGTATAAGAGTGTACTTATACCACCAAGTATGATGTCACAAGTGGATACAGTCTTCCAGGACTGCCATTGTTTATGCAGACTGTCACTGTCCAAAATGTTGTGTGACACAAGAATGTATGTAAGCTTCAACAATAATGTTTATTGTGTACTAGGTGCCAGGCAGTATTTTAGATACAGAGATACAATCCACATGAGGCAATAAGAGTTCTTGGGAATGATTATGAAAAACACTGTTTTCCATGACAGAGATGGGGACAGATTGCTTCGAAGGTGCCAAAAGATTTTAATTTTGTGACTCTTTACACAACTGCATGATAACAATATATTCCACTCCTCAGATCTCCTAGTGATGACAAGTCTCCTATGAGATTTTACACTCGGTTCTACCCTCCTTGTTTTTTTGAATTGTGTTTGCTACCAGTTTTAAAGATGTTGTACACACATCAGATTGGCTTCTCAATTCAGTTTTCTCCACATTAATAATGTTTTTCTCAGATACGTTGCTATGAAAGGGCACTAAAGATAATATCTGTCACTGTCACTGAAAGTCAATAAACTCTGGGCCCATCTTCTGGTTAAGAAGCTCAATTAAAACAGTTGTGCATGTGTCTACAGACTTCCTATTCTTGTTGTTTAATAGAACAAAAATGTTGCATTTTTACTATTCCTTGTAGCATTTTCTGCTATAATCATCAACTGGGAAGAAGTGTCACCATGCTTCCACCATCGGTTTTTATTTTTTTTTTTTAGTTGTAGTTGTACACAATGCCTTTATTTTATTTATTTATTTTTAATTCATGTAGTGCTGAGGATAGAACCCAAAGCCACGCATGTGCTAGGCGAGCGTTCTATCACTGAGCCACAACCCCAGCCCCCACCATTAGTTTTTTGGTTGTTTGTTTGTTTTAATTAGTTATACATGACAGTAGGATGATATATCATACAATGAACAAATATACTTTCTTTTCAGCACCACCTGGCTCCTTCTCTAAAATAGACCATATCTTAGGCCACAAAGCAACTTTTAGTAAATAAATTTTAAAAAGAGAGAGATAATACCCTACATTCTATCAGCCCAGAATGGAATGAAATTAGAAATCAACGATAAAATAAAAAATAGAAGCTGTCATTAGTTTTTGAAAGAGAGTTTACAGTTCTTCTTTTACTCTTCTTTGATTTTCAATAGAAGTTTTTTAGAATCAGAAATACATCAAGGTCAAAATTTCTCCATTTTGCCTAGGTCTTTCAATAAATGTTTTGCTTTTAATATAATCATAGCAATACCACTAGCATGTTCAGATTTTAACTGGTATTCTATTCCTTAAATAGAACTTCAGCATAAAAGGAGGTATTTTTGCCATCATAATGGTGAGAACTGCACAGTGTTCAATGGAATGAAACCTTTCCTCAAAATTAATAAGTAGGGGACAGAATGGAATTCTACATTCCTTGTTATTTTAATTGACTGGTGATATGAATACCACTCATCATCTCAGGCTCCTGCTGGAAAAAGCTGTTCTGTGCCCTTCCTCCCTCCACTGATTCTTATTTACAAAGACTCATTTAAAACAAGTCATTTATTTTCAACAGTGAGAAAACTGGCCAACAATGTGGCTACATAAGGGGGGAGGGGAAGTCAAACTGACTCACATTTAAGTATAGAAAAAATGAAATCGTAGAGGCCATAGTACACTTTACACAGTAAAGAAGGTCACATTTTTATATCAGAGAAGGATAAATCTCCTTTGATTCCTGATCGCTTCACCAATTTTCCTATATGGCTGTCAATTTTTTTCACCCTACCACAAATCACTAAAAATAAAAAAATTACAGCTTTTGGAACCATTTTAAAACCAGAAGCGGGGCTATGGATGTAGCTCAGTGACAGAGCACTTGCCTAGCATGTGAGAAACCCTAGGCTCAACTCCCAGACCACAAAGAAAGAAACTAAAAAGAAACTAAAAAGGGATGGGAAAGAAGAATATTAACCTAATTATTATTAGTTCTAGGCAGTAAAATGGTTGATTTTTTAATATTCTTCTGGGGCTCTTTCCTAATTTTTTCCAATGCATATATGATGTTCTTATTGTCAGGAAACAAAAAACAAAGAAGAAGGAAAGAAAGAAAAAAGAGTTAATTAGTGAAAGATTTGGAAAGATAATTGAGTGGCAAAAAACAGGGAGATAGGAGATTGTACGGGGAAGGACAAAAACTCCAGTATATACAGACACTCAATACTTTCGTAGCAACCTAAATCTTATCTAGTTATTGCAGTATAACTTTATACTTTAAAACTATTTTTCTCTTCCAACACATTTATGAGATTGCAACTACCATCATTTTACTTAAGAGGAAACTAAAATTCAGAGAAATTTAAAGAGAAACAGTAAAGTTCTCATATATGCCTAGTAATTTACCAAGCCTAGATTGTATCATATTATAAAGACATAGGACTCTTTAAAAAGAAGATAGACCATATTTATGTTAACAATGTCACCTTTGGTACTTTTTACTAATTATGTCTATGAATATTTTTGCCAACCAACTGTAGCACAGATGGAAGTAAATTTCTAGAGAAGACTCCATGAAGGAATCACAACCAAATGATCAGATATATAACCCGAACCTGGCAGTGCAGCCTCTGTTTCCCTCTTATACTTTATGGCACTACAAGTGAGAAGTGCCATAAAGTATAATGATGACCACCCTAGTATTACAATAATTAAATCAAGCAATGAAATAAATTTCAGAAGACTAAACATATATTTTGTTGGAACAGTGGTAGCATATATAGTGGAGAAGTTCATCAAATACTGTACCTGTGAGATATAACCTGGAGGCACATGGATGGGAGGAATGGAGCCATTGGGTGACATCATGGGAACTTCAGCAGGCCCTAAAAGAGGTAAAAGCAAAGTATTAATAGTTGAAAAAACATACATTATTCAAAATAATCATTTATACTTTTAATGTGCTATACGAACTAAAGATAATCATTTATTTGTCTTCAATAACTGGCATATTCTACCTTACTGAAACTATAAAGAAAAGGAATTTTCTAGCTATTTAATTAAAGGAAAGCAAGCAAAAACTACCTCCCCCGCAAAAAATAGGCATCTTTATAAATAATTAATGGCCCCACATGCCTCAAGTTCTATAATCCAAGACTGCTCAGATAAGAGTAGTATGTAAGAATGGAGCAAACAGTTTCTTAATTCCTTTAAAAATGTATTGTTAATAAATATTAATTTTTTAAAAAAATATTTTTTTAGTTGTTGATGGACCTTTATTTTATTTATTTGTATGTGATTCTGAGAATCAAACCCAGTGCCTCACATATGTTAGGTAAGCGTGCTACCACTGAGTCACAATTCCAGCCTCTTAAAGTAAATTTTTAAATGGGCTTCCTTCTTCTGGTTTAAAAAGCTCCCATAGATTTAGGATTTATAATTTTCAGTTAAATTTTTATTTTCAGTAAGTTACTACAATATTTAATTACTTTGACAGAGTAAAAAAAAACATAAAATATTTCAAAGCAGCTTCATTTGATATCTCTCTTATAAAACAGGGAGGAAAAAATAAATCAGGCACTATTAGGAACTCATTCGTAATTCATCTGAATTATTTCAAAGTAAAGCATTAAATTAACAAGAGGTTAGTTTCAATATATTTGATTTAATGAATATTAATCACATGTCTAAGGCAAACTAGTGAATGGCAAGGTCAACACTAAGACACAGTTTGAGTTAATGTTTAATTACAAGGAAACTGATTGTCATAACATCAAAATCAATTTGACATCCTTCCAAAGACACTATCATTAAACTGTTTTCCCCATTCCTTAGGAAAACCAAAGGGTTTTCCAAGGTTTTCCATTTGGTAATTGGCTCTCCTATTTAACCCCAACCCCATGTCAATCCAAAGCATGGGTTTTTTTGTCTGGGATGAGACTTCCTGGCTCCAAGCACCTTGTGTTGTTTATTTGCTTTCTCCTAATGTGTGTTGTGCTGCTGGCAATGAAAATTGCTCAGCTGGAACAAAAACCAAGAGAAATACAACATTTTATTTGGCAAAAAAAGAAGACAGATCCTGCCACCCAGTGCTGCATTTACATTTAAGCATAATGACCTTTCATATCAGAGCACAATCCAGTGTTTTGACTACTACACAAGAGAGGAGGCAGTGCAGGGGTTGGGGGTGCAGAGACACTGGCATGCACATGAACTGGTCAGCAAATACAGGGAATAAACATAGGAGCAGGGCAGAAAAAAAAATGCATAACATTCAAGTGAAATTCCAAAGGATAACACTTCACTTCAAGTTCATGAACAACTCACCAGATCACTAAACAATCTGATCATCTCTATATCTGTACAAAACCCACAGTGGTCTTTCACATGTTAACACATTGGCAATAATTTAAAGTAACAAAAAGAGAATAGCATAGAATGGGTCACTGGGGACTGCAGCATATAGCTCAGTACAGAAAATAGGTTTACCATACGTAAGGCCTTGGGTTCATTCACCCGACTCGCCCATCCCCTCCCCCAAAAAACTGAATGAATATTGCATGATCCCCTTTTATTTCTAAGTATAATTTAAGCTAAAACATCCACCAATCACTAAAGGCACTAGGTTCCAATTCTTATTTCTTATTTCATATTAAGCTTTATCATTTTCCCAATAGCCATCAAGATATCTAGGTATTTGCTTCATATTCTTATTTGAATTGACTCACATAAAAGAAATCATATACAACTATTTCAGCATCAGCCTGAGCACAATCTGTGAAATCAAGGACTGAGGCACTCTGTATAGTGCAGGTGTTAGTAGGATGCCTGGTTTTATGACTAAGTTTACTATTCATACTGTCTGTGTGACCTTGAACAATTAATTCATGTAGCCTCTTGGAACCTCACTTCTCAAAAGTTATAAGTGAGAATAACAATTCCTATTTCAAAGGGTCAACTTTTGGTTGATTTGCTTGTTTTGCAATACTGGGGATAGAATCCGGGGATTCTATCACTACATTATATCCCCAGCCTTCTGTATCTTTTATTCTTGAGATAGGGTCTCACTAAATTGCCCACGCTGACCATAAACTTAAGCTCTTCCTGCCTTAGCCTCCCACATATCTGGGATTATAGGTGTGTACCACGGGGCCCAGATAATTATAAAGTCAAATTTAAAGATTAAACTGAATAATACATGTTAGTTTGCTTAATATAATATGTGGCACAAAAATCACTCAACAAAATGTTACTTATCATTATTCTTTATGCCGATTTTTTAATTTTACTGACAATTTTTTGTTAAAATCACATTTTTTGGTACTAAATTTAAAAAATATTCTATAATACTGTAACACATAGAATCATAAGTATACACACTGTATAATATTGACTTCTGGGGCCATCCTTCTTCCTCAGTAAAATATCCAATATTTCAGAGTACAGAGTGTGAACACCTCAATACAGTACTGCTTTTTAATCACCAAAATATATACCATGCAAACAGTCTCTTAACCCCAGGCATGACCCTTAAAACTGTTAAAGTCATTTGGGTAAAATGCTTTGAAGAATGTTAAGACAAGTAAGTGATTTACAGCTAGAAAATGTTTTCTTCCTTGGCCTTGATTTCAAGAGTAGTCAAATGACTTTACCATGCTTGTTCCCCCTTCTCCTTGTCACTGTCAACAAAACCATTTCAAAGGACAGTACAAGATATATAGTAATTGCTTCCAACTGGGCCTTTGAACCCCCATGGTTCCTCTCTTTCCTGGGGGGGGGGGACATTGCACCCAGGCACTCAAGAGTTTATTTAAATCTAGAAAAATAAAGTCCCATTCACAATAATAGCATGAGAAAGTTGTTATCTTCCTAAACAATTATCTCCCAGTGAGTTTACTACCTCTATTAAACTGTTTGTGTATGTGAATATATCTAGACTATTGTAATCCTTCCCTAACGAAAACACAAATATCCCTTCCTAAACCTCTAGGGTTAGGTTCCTCTTAATCTTTCAATCCATATGCTCATAACAAAACTTAATGGCTAGAGTCTTTAGAATATGTTTTTTAAAAAATATTCTTATTCAAACACTGGCTATATTAAAAGGAAAAAAATAAAAGGCCACACAATCTCTCAAGGAAACCATTTTGTTCTTTGACTATCTTGAGAAATTATTAAAGTATCAGACTTTTTTCAAATTAGAATTTTAAAAATCTCCTATGGCATCTGGAATACTTTTAATTAAAACATACTGTTAACACATTGGCAATAATTTAAAGTAACAAAAAGAGAATAGCATAGAAGGGTCACTGGGAACTGCAGCGTATAGCTCAGTATAGAATTACTTAATTAATTAATTAAACACACTGGTTATCTACAGGTAGGTTGTTGCAGACATGTAAATACACATAGATGAAATAATTTGAAGACAAAAAGCACACAAACATACACTATATAATTAGGGTGTCATTTTTTTCTTTCAACACTAAGATGCTTAGCTAGGGACTGGATAAACTCTCCCAATGGGCAGATGAAAAATGTCATAAATACAGTTTCTAGAACTGGAACTAGAATGTTTATTTAGAGCTGAGTAACTCCATGAAGAAAATGGCTTAGCAAATTCAATCAGTTTCAGGTTTTAGGCTGTGACTGCAATAATCAAGAATCCCTTGTTTTCCTTGAATAAAATGTGAGACACAAATGACATCCCATATTGGTTTACAGAAAACATTTAACTATAATACACAAATACATAATCCAACATATTAAAAGTCTAGCCTTTGTTAATGTACAATTTTTCATTTACTTACAGCAAACCTTAAACCAAAAAGGTTGGTGAGCAGCTTAATTATTCAATCGACAGTAGCTGATGCAATGATCCGGTGACTTTATTCACACATCACAGACTAAAGCAAAGTCCAGCTACATGGTTCTTTTGGAACCACATACTCTCAGAGAACTCCCCAGCTCCCACCAAAGCTGAAGGCCATTCTGCCTCACCTTGTTTCCTCCCTGCAACTAGGAATCCCCCCAGACTTCACCCATCCAGATGACTTGCTCCACTGCTATCTTCAGAACACTTAACCATTATGGAAGCAGACCTAACTAAACTAACTCAAGGTGAATGTACAAATAAGAACAGAAGTCTGAAAGGGGTGGAAACTAGGAATCTGGTGTACAAATCATCACTTAAACCAACCACCAATAAATTAATTATACTACAATTATAGACATTTTTAAGTAATTTTAAAACCTAGTACTGCCTCTGGTACTGTGGGCTGAATCTAGGAGGGCTTGACCACTGAGTGGCATCCTCAGTCTTTTAATTTTTTTGAGACAGATTCTCCCTAAGATGCTGAGGTTCTCCCTAAATTACTGAGGCTGGCCTCAAACTTATGATTATCGTGCCTCAGCCTCCTGACTAGCTAGGATTATAGGCGTGTACCATGGCACCCAGAAAGCTAAATATTCACCATAGGTAAACTGGTAGTGATTAAATCAAATCCATTATTGTGCTTGTCCATAAACTGGTACTTGTGTCTCCAAATAGCTATTTTTAACACTAGCCCTTAGCAGCAACAATCATTTTTCCCTTGTTAACTTCAATATCTTATTCAAAAAAGGATATAAGAAAGCTGAGATCACAATACAGCAAGATAAAAACTAATAAGAAAATGTAGCAAAGGTGAAATATTATGTGATAAAACTCAATATATCCTACAAAAGCAATTCTTGAGTCTTACTAAATACCTAAAGAAGAGAAATTCTTACTGGAAGAGGTAGCCACAAAGATAAGGAAAAGGCTAGTAGGTAAAGCAGATAATTATGGTCAAAGTAATTATCAGAACAAATGGTCTAAATGAAAGCACATATGCTATTTGCCATGGGTCTAAGATGAAATACAAAACATGCCAAGTCTCCTGAAAAATCTCAGGAATGTTTAATAATAAATCTCAAATTATTTGTGGTGATTCAAGATTCTTACACAAGCTCAGAGTTTATGTTGAGCCCTTGCCTGGCAAAAATGAGGCCCTGGGTTGGTTCCCCAGCACTGCAAACATCATGATGATGATGATAATGATGATGACGATGATACCATATAGAGGGAACTCAGACTGGTTGTGGAGGGGGTGGAGAGAAAAGGGGGAAAATTTTGGGTTCAGGGTTTCTTTTAGAGCAATGGAAATGTTCTGGAACTAGACAGAGATATTTGTTGCATAACATTGTGAATGCGTAAATGCATTAAATACCAAGTAATTAAACATCAATTTTACAGTACATAAATTTTACAGTATATATATATATTACACTTTAGTTTTTTAAAAAGACATTAAGCAGATAACTAAGAAAAGGTAAGATAGTTACACTGGGGTCACTAATAAACTATCAAAAACAACTAAATCTAAATCTCCTAGTGCACATCTTCATTCCCTAAATATTCACATTGGGGAGGATGCTATTTCTAGACACTGTGCTATGCAAAAACCAGGAGATACATTCTCTATCTGCAAGCAACTGATGTTCTAATTATGGGGATTCAGATGTACAAACAAATACAAGAAGCTACCAGAGATATTGTCCAAATTTAGCAAAATTTTAAAAGGTTATCAACTTGTGGAAACATTAGTAATTACAGAACTGGAGGCCTATATTAATTAGTAGAGATCTTGCTGTTTCACAAATAAAGAGATTGAGGCTCAGAAGAAAACTATCCTAGCCATAAAATCTGGTGGTGATACAACACCAGATATGGAAACTCAGTTATTCCAGTCTTTAGCCCAGTGTTATTTCTAATTTTGCTTACTATTATTATTATTACTATTCCTAAAAAAAACTACTCTGAGCACATTTCCTCTCAAAGTGGCGTTTTCACACAGAAGCTAAGTAGTGATGGCACATCCCTCTGGCTCAGGCAAAGTGAGGTGGGCACCCTGTTCTCTCCAACCTGAAACAATTTCTTCTCAAAAGTATAATGCCAGAGAGCAAGTAGGATGGAAAGAATAGAGTCTGGGATACTGCAGAGCCTGGCCTGGCCCCTGGGACGCCTAGGTTTGCACCTGGGCTCTATCACTTTCTAACATGAACTTGGGCAAGTTATTAAATTTCTCTAGGAAAGGGGATAACAACTGCTACTTTGAAGAGTGGCTTGAGGGCTAGACAGTATAATCATGTCAAATACCTAGCACAGTGCCTTGACAAACAGTGGTAATTAAACAACTTTAATATTGTGCCACTACAAGAAAAATCCAGTACAATATGAACAAAGAGATTAATATACTATAATTATTTATCACAGAGGCAACATGAATTAGATCATTCCTTAAATATCATAATTTTCTTCATCACATTTTTTTTCTAAAATATACTATCATCTTGAAGTGTCAAAATGATATCCTCTTACTGAAAATGCGATATATTCAAGATATATATTATGTTTATTTAAAAATAAAGATAAAAGGGTACTTAATTTTCTTTATGGCTGTCTACTTCCCCATCCTTAATCTCAGCCCTCTATTTCTCCCAATACTACCTGTTCTCTTTGATTTCTAGGAAATCTTAGAAAATTGGATGTGCTTCACTTTCTGAGTATCCTGAGACAGCTCTAAGTCAAAGGCCCAGTCCTTGTTTTCTGAAAGTCAATCTTCTACCTCTCCAACCCTGGCTTTATTACCAGAACTTCCAGTCTGGCCCAGCTATTGTCCTTAAAAGCACTGAATGGTCTTAACAAATGGCCTAATGACTCAGCCTTCCCACTGATGTCTTCCTGAAGTAAATCACTACCAAGAACTGAAACTCAGATAAAGACAGAATTCATAAATAATGGGTCACCACCATCTTCTCACTTAGCCATTTTCAAAGAAAAGAAGGTGCTGTATCTGCCAACAAATTTGCCTTGCCAGATTGAAATGCAAGTCTTCTTTCCAAATATTTTTCTTTGAACTTGTTTTTCTATTTAGCTGTTATAAGGCCATCAGGAATAATTCTCATTTAAGACTCAAACTTCTCGAATCCCAAATTTCTTCAATTTCATTAAAACTGAGATATTTACCCAATTATCTACTTTATCAAGCTGTTTTAAGGTTTAAATGTTAAGAGAAATCTACATAATTACTAAATAAATATACAGTGCTGTATATCTATTAGGTAATATTTTCTTGAATTCAATTAAATAAATATTTACTATGTAAGATGCTGTAAGAAATTAAAAATCAACCAAGATTTTACAACATATACATAAACAATACATAAAGCAGCAGCAGTTTATTAGAGGCAAAGATCTTTGGAGCTTAACAGTGCTGATTATCCTTGAATGGATGGGACAATATTTAAAAAACTCAGACTGGCAATGAATGATAAAGGCAGTTGGTGATTGCAGTCCATTCACAACAGGCAGGATGAGCTAACATGGTTTAAAAAGAAACTGATTTAAATTCAGGTCTACCCAAATGCAAGCTCTGAGATTGTTGAAGATATCACATACTAAGACAGTGGCCTGTAATACAACTTTCAACGCCAGTTTTTAAAACTCTCTTGTTGCTTTGTTCAGTTTAACAAACCCAATGTAGTTGCCAGACCCTGTGCAGGACGCCAAGGACACAATGACATTTCTGTACTTAATTATGGAGAGAATGGCATGCAGAATGAGTAATGCACAGGTGCAAAGAACTGCACGGGGGAGGGATGAGAGTTCTGTGTCCTGCTTTTGGCTTGAGGTTACTGACATTTGGGTCTCATGGTAGAGTCAGGCATATAGCCCAGACATCTCAAGCAGCATGAGCACTGGGTGTGTCTAGTCTAGCAACAGAAATAGGTAAAAGGTCTAAGAGAAAAGTTGCTGGGTGATTTTTTTGGTGGGGGAGGGGGCCCGGTATTCATACATTCAGTCTGATGCTGAAGCTGAATCTCCCAAGAGTCTCTTGGGTCTTGCTCTTCAAGTTAAATTTAACTCCCTATTCAAATTAGGAACCTAACTTACCCAAGTTACAAATGAAAAACACTCAGCATCACTTTGTCAGTTAAACTTTCTTAAGTGAATTCTAAGATACAGTCTCTCCTTGTTTTACCTTTAATATCAGGTTTGGACTGGTAGGTGATCCATGGATAAACTTATACTTTACCCAGGACTCTGTAAACTTCAAAGCTCTGAAGAATGATACAATTACAATGCAATAATGCTGAGAAAGGGTTTCTGGTATCTTACAGAGACAAGGCCCTGCAAATATTAACTACAAAATTAAGACAAAGGCATCAAAAATGGGCCTAAGCACTTCATTTCAAAGCCCTTAAAAGCAAATCATTTCCAGCATGTTTTCTCTTATGCCCATCAAGAACATCAGGCAGTCACTATCACTTCCTCATTCAGAGTAAAGAGAACCCACTAGGATTTCAGCTAATAAGAAATTCAAGAGGCAATCTCTAGGAAAGTGGAATAAGAAAATTCCTGGAAGAACCCTCCAAGGGCTCTTACTGAGGGTAAAAATTTCCCAATATTCTCCCTATTAGAATAAGGGTAAATTTTATTTTAAATGCTTGAGATAAAATGCAGATGGATGTTGTTAAAGAATAACATTAAAATTTATAAATTTGTAGTGAAAAGAATCAGAAAAATAGGTTGTGCATTAAAAGACAATCAGGAATGGGGCTGGGGTTGTGGCTCAGTAGAAGAGCACTTGCCTAGCATGTGTGAGGCACTGGGTTCGATTCTCAGCACCACATATACATAAATGAATAAAATAAAGGTCCAGCAACAACTAAAAAATATTAATTAAAAAAAAAAGACAATGCAGGGAGACAATTATGGCCTATGCAGCAGGAATGGAGTCGAAATTGCTCACTGACGTTCTGAATGTTGAAAGGGATTGCCTGTCATTCTCTCTCACATATACAGCCTGATTCCCGGGACCCAAGCTGGGACCCCAAGTGTCAGGAACCTCAGGCCAAAAGAAGGACACAGAAAAATAAAGACAGGCTGAGACAGCTTTCTTTGCTCTCAGGAAGAGTTATGAAAGGGAACAGGGTTGAATAAAACCTTGCCTCCTCTCCCTTCCATTCCGCTTTTCGGGCCACATGGCCCTCTTCTCCCAGGATGGACAGAGGAGTGAGCAAATGATAGGACAGCAAGGAGATATTTTCATCACAACCTTGTGACAAACTCAGGGGGCAAATGTGTGCTTCCTATTTGTGCTCAGCTTTTATAATTTCAAGGTCATGCTCTAGTGGGACAAGTTGGAAAATAATACTGTAATTATTAACCAGACAACAAAATGTGATTGCATTCCTTACAAGCTCTGTTTTACATTATTCATGTTACAAATGAAAGAACATTAAAAATATCATGCATCTGAAAGCTGTATTGCAAACAGTAATGTATAGCTTTATCAACATATGATTACTCAAAATATTTAGGGGAACTCAATTATTTGTTGCTTTAACAACGTTTACAAAGTAAAACCACAGAGGAACTCTTTTAACTGTTCTCAGGGTTGGATCTTCTGTTGCTCCTGCCAGAGTGACTGCCTTAAAGAAAAGCCTGTACAATACTCTGAGGGCATTTTATTGACAACACCCTACCCAGTTTACTGGCTTAATCCTCTTAACTCATGTACACCAAGTCCAAAGAGCAGAAAGAAAGGTCTAGGATCCATGAAACAGAATTTCTAAATAAATCAAGCAGTATTATGGAAATGAAAAATAAAAGACTCAAATGTTCCATAAAACACAGAGTCACCGTTTATTTATCTAGTGCTATTTTCTCTCCAGTCTAGAAGGCTGCTCACACTCGCTCATCATCACCTCCTGTCACGCTTTCAACCAGAGACCAGCAATCTTCTAAAATTAACTTAATTTTACAAAAGTGTTTTGATGGCTAATAACAATCCTCCGAATTGTCCAGTGTCCGGGACCTAATAATGGGCTCTGAGATGACTGGCTCAATTTATAGCTCTAGTATCAGCCATACCTAAACACACAGAAGAGGTCAGGAAAGTAAATGAGAGTGCTATAGTCTAGCCATGTTTATTCAGCCTGCTGCTTTCACTATTTTGTTTGTATGTGAAAAACAAAGAGCAGGCTGAGGACAGTAAACAACATGGACAAATAGATTCTACACTCCCATCCCCATGGTGTCTGGATTCTGGTCAACACCTCCAAGCAACTGTGGGAGGTTGGAGGTCATGCTAGACTGCCACTTTCTCAAAGCTCAAGAGTTGACCCAGTGCTCCGAGGGGCAGCCATCCAGCCTGGCACACCAGTCTCACAGGAACAGCAATTCTAATAAACAGGCTACAACTTGATTTTCAAAAGCCAACCCCCAATGACTAAGGAAGCCAGAGACAAATGAAAATGGAGGGGTTCTGCTTGGGGGAGCAGGTTACTAGGAAGGTATCCTCTTTGATTCACTCCTGTTTTTCCTGAGCTGAAAAAGTAGGAAGCCTTTTTAAAGTGAGCTCATCAAGATAACTACAAACCTTCAGTTTGCTAATTATGAATGAAGACTAGGCAACACTGAATGTGAATAAAAGGCTAAATTACCTTGTGTTCAATAAAACAAAAGAATGTCCAAATGGGAGTTTTGCACATAGTACTATCAATGGTTAAGCAAGAACATAGCCACAAACTGGATGTCAGTTAGATATAGATGTGAACAACTTGTAATCCTTTCAAGGCAAAACTTCAGAAGGTTTTCCAGATACCTCTACTCAGATTAAACTGTGAGGACAGGAATTTTTATTCTTTTTTATCCCCTGTCCCCTTCAGTGCTTTGAGAAACCACTGTGATTTGTGACTTTTCTTCCCTGTTTTCACCTGTAAAGTAATCTCTGTGTGCATGTGCCCACATGTCCTGAGGTCCAATGAGACACACCTTGATCATGTTCACTTGCAGAAGAGTAAAACAATGTCAAAGAACTGGTGTGCAATTTTCTGGACTCACATTTGAGGCCATAACAGTGTGCACAGACACCTGCCACTGCATGAAATGGAGAGCAGTAACAAAGAGAAGGAAAGTTCTGGGGCCTTCTTGAAAGAGAGGAGGAGCCACTTAACAGGAAGGGGTGGGAGAATAATCTGGTGGAGATTTTCAAACCAGAAAAACCACATCTAGAAAATATATGGCTCCAATTAATCTCAAGTGACTTGTTTTCCCCACTGTCCCCTGCAATGCATTAAAAGACCTGTGACCACAGCACGTACGTGACATTCAAAATGATAAGTCATAAAGAACATCACAGTATTCCAAAGGCTGGCTACTGGTCCCCTTAGCTTTGTGACAGACGGCTGGGAGGAGGTTCAGAATTCCATCTGTATGGCCTTGGGCAGGTACTAACTGTCCATGTTAAATGCAAATGAAAAGCAAGGAACCCAGATGATTACTACACCTTCTGCTAGAGTGATAGTTCTGCTGTCATTTAGGTATGTTCGTTCAGATTCCAAGAAACAGCTTCATGTTAAGATTCCCTAAAATCCTTCCTGCTGTAATCCCCCAATGTTAGTATCATTGAGAATCTCTGGGTCCTTTCAATAATGTAGACTTCCAGGCCTCTAGATCTGCTTCTTTTTCTAAAACACCTCCCCTCATACACACTACCAAACAGCCCAATGATTTTGATGCAAGTGTCCCTTGAACCAGTTCAGAGGAATAAGGGCCTAAAAAGAACACAAATAACTAAATAAATGATAGAAAAGATAAGCACATTCAAGATTCTTGAGGCACACTTCATTTGTAGTTACTTTGAGATCAATTAGCTGAGCCTTAATTTCAGCACAATGTTTAAAAGTGAAGAGGGAAAAAAAGACATTAGCAGAGCACCATAAATTTTATCGTATTAATGGGTATTTAATTGAATATACTTCAACTAACAAAGATGACTATAATTTGGCTAAAAATAGTATTCTAGCTTTTGTCCTAATAAAGAAACTATTATTATACTCCCATGGCAACAAGATGATCATAGGATTTTATATAATATAGAATAATTAGCACTCTATTAAGAAGCAATCTTGGCAATTACTGCATTTATTTATATAATTACTGGCCCCTGGTGAGCATTAAATATGAAACATTATGTATCTAAGAATAGGGAAGGAGGTAAAATAGTTAATAAAATCTTAATAAACATTTTTGTTGACAATCAAGATCACTGAATCAGAATTCTCTTGGGGATTCTAAGGGTCATCCAGAACAATTTCCACATTTAAGACTTGAACTGCTGAGCAAAATCTCTAGTAAGTAGCCAGAATACCTAAGGTAATGCAGAGTTCACATTCTCAAAATGCAGCAAATTCAATTGTTGAACAATCCTAAATGACAGTTTACTTTTTTAATAAGCAGAGATCTGAATTCTTATCCTAAGACAAGACTAAATGAAACCTCAATTCCATAAAACAATCCTTCAGATACTTGAACAGTTCATCAGTACTCCTAAGACAGAACCATTTGGGACTTCTTTGCTTTCTCTTTTTATGATACCATATCCTCTTGGATCTTTCTAACAGTCAAATACCCACTTTGAAAACTGAGTTCTAAAAACATTACATTCTGTCAGTATGTATAGGTCCAACATCTGAGGAATCTTTATAGCCCAGCCAACTCACAGTCAAATTCAGGTAGAAACAAGTGCACCAGCCTCTTTCCCTCATTATGGCCAAGTGACCAATGAGAATGAATTGCTGCGTCTTCTGTATTTCTGGAGACTCATGGGCCTTTGTAAATGAAAATTCAATCTACAGTAGAGTTAGACCTGAAAACAGGGTCCTCTATGTTCACATATGAAGAAGGTTCTGCTTTCACTGTTTCTTCACCCTGATCAAGGATCTCAAGTCTGCACTGTACTCACTAATTATCAGTTTTCACATTTATGTCATGAATAATTTAATGTACAGTATTTGAAATTATGAAATTACAGGACTATGTCTTCAGGTGTGTGTATGTATATTGTCACATGATATCATAACACACAGTTCACTTCTGTAATTCTAACCCCAAGGTTCTCATAACGTGGAATAATAAGGCATGGACAAGATACTCTCTAATTTTCAATCCTAACTTGCAATGTGTCAGCAGAAAAATCTCAAATCTCTAAGAATGTGTATAAAAATAATGATTTAATAATTGTACATATGGGTAACTTCTCAGCTGACATTTCTCCCACTTGAAAAGGAAAAAAAGCATGTTTTCTTCTCTAAGACTTTAGTTCAATATTCTCGAGCTTACACCCATTTGGGTAGTCATATGTAAGTCTTCTCAATATTTTGCCCTTTGCTAAAAACTTAACTACAAGGAAGTATACAAAAGAGAATTATACAGAAAAATTGAATTATTCATTCTACTGAAACATGTCAACTTTACAAGTCTTTGTCCATATTACCAACACCAAGACAAAGAATTAATATAATACTTTATAATTTGGCAAGAAGGTCTGTAATAGACATTTATGTCAGAAGAAATTTCTATGGTTCTTTTTCTCCTTAAGTTAAATCTCATTAATTTTTTTTAAAGTGCTGATAAAACTTGTGAAATAGTGTGGAAAGGTTTTACCTAGAAATGCTTGCTTCTATTTGATTTTGTTATCTTGAAAAATGAAATTTCCTCTTTGGGAGAATTTGCTTCTTCATTTCACCCCACTCTGCATAATCTTCATAGGGACCTTTCATGGTATAATCATACTGGTCCTAGCTTCTCAACTGTAAGGTTCCCAGAGTGATTACCCATTCAAAATAAAACAAAATAAAGCTATTAATGGGATCCAAATTCTAGAATCCCTCCTGTAGCTCAAGAAAAGTAAGATTTAAAAGAAAAGAAAAAAAAAAAGCATAAGTCCTGTGCAGATTGGTGGGTATCTAAAAACTCTTGGACATAGTCACAAAATTCCCATTAACCCAATGAGCCACTATCATAAGATCCAGGTTTAAGTCTAAACTATTAGAAACTAACAATGTTCACTTCCAGCCCCAAACTTCCAAGATACAATTCAAGTAGCTTATCTAAACAAATGTACAACTCCTTTTCCTCCTTTAACTCAAATTCAGATCCATTGTATTTAAACTGAAGTTGGCATTCCTATAACCATGTCATTTGTTTTACTTCAGTGAAGCTCAATACAAGGCAATTTTTAGATAATTTTTAGACCCTTCTTGGAAATACTTAAAATTTTCAAAAAAGAGAGGTCATTGTCTCCTTGAGAAACTGACAGTGTCATCACCCCTGAATCTAAAAGTGAGAGCTTAAATCTACTTTTCTCATATCCTTTAAATGTACAACCACTGGTTCAGAGTTCTTACTATGATTGTTTAGCAGAGTGGAAAAAAAAATTACCTTTAAAATTTTTTGAAATCTCTAGATAGACTAGGTACAAACAGTCTTAAGAAAGCGTGGTTTACAAACATTGCTTCCTAAAACTCAAGACTCTCCACGATGAAAACAACATTGCTTTATTCCACATTTTTAAAAGTTCTACATGCCCTTTATTAATTCTTAGAATATAATAACCAATAAACAATACTTTTCACTGAAACCTATACTGTCTTCTCCATTGGTTTCCCACTTACACTCTCAGGAAGAAGGCTCTATGAGAAAAGCTTAAAATAAATATGCATATTATGCTTCATGTCTTGAAAAATCCATTTCAGAGAGTAGACAGTACTGATCCATCTACTCTATGATTGCTATAACTACACAGTATATTACAGTTCAAACTACTATTGTTCTCAAGCAGTTGGGGGAAATGCCAGATTTCTTTCATTTGTGCTTCATTGTCCCCTCTGTTTTTACCAGATATTCTTATTAATGTCAGCCACGAGAAAGCAAAAATAAAGTTGTTTTACATATTAATCACCCAATGGGCAGATCCCACCTGGGCTTTATAGGATGACACATATAAAGAAGTTAAAACACAAGTCTTCCCTCTAAAGGCAATGGGATAAAACATGTTAACACTAAAGTTATATTAAGCCATCTCTTAACACTTCAATTTTACTGAACGTATTTCTGACAAAATAATTTAATATCTCTAGAGAAGGCCAGCTATCAAAACCACCAAACAGAAACAACAGATTATGCACGTGCACACAAAAGTCAAGTGTGGCCAGTCCGGATCCATGAGATGCTGTGGTCACTTTCCCCACTGGATAATCTATTATTTATTTGAAATTCATTGTCCATATACTCTAATAAATTGGGGAGCAAGTACTAATGTTATAAGATACTTCTGTTTTTACTTTTGAGTAGATATCAGACAAATGTAATACTCAATAAAAATTTCTGATTTCTTTAGGTTTTCATTCAAATTAAAATCCCAGCCGCCTTTTACAGACTAAACATGAACTGAGCAGAAAAGACCAGTGCACAGCTAAGAACATTAATGTGGTGATCTTGGTGTTATTCTGTTAGGCCTGGGAAATCTCTAGGTATGAAGTTCCTCTCCTCTGATAAGCTCTCTGATGGGCAGTTTGGGAGCCCTTCAAAAGCAGGTTTCAAGCAGGCAAAATTAGGACCAAGACAAAATAAGCAAAACAAAGGTGAAGAAGATAAAACAAAGATTCCCAACAGAGTCTTTGGAGCAGAAAGCCAGACTATTCTTTCCTGTTTTAATTTCTCTCTCAAAAGAAGAACAAACTATAGAATAAAACTAATACTAACACTTCTGGTCTGGTTTCATCTACTCAATATATTTGCAAAAATCTTAAATTCAGATGCAGTGTTTATATACTATATAAAACATCATAATACAGTGCAATCCACTTTTACTTTTTAAAGAAGTGATTTTCTGGAATACAAAAAAAAAAAAAAACATATTCTCGAACTTTCTTTTTGATAGGCTCCTAGAAATAAATTATGAGCCTGGCTTACTTTATCCATGCAGAAGTATTTCAGATCCTAATAACCCAACAATAGGATCATATGACCTCTGCATACAGGACCACATTTCAGATGGCTACTAGCTACTCAACATAGCAATAACTATAATGCCTATAAAAACCAATGTAAAGTAGCCAGTTCCAATCAGCCCTATGGTCTCTTGAGAAAAGCTAATCATGCTAGCCAACAGTCATATAACCTTACAGTAATAACAACAGTCTGAAGATGTTCCTTCCAAGCCATATACTCACAGGTGTACATCCTCATCCCATCATCATAAAGAAATACATGCTTGGGTAATTTCTATATTATATGTATGAATATATGTCATTTAAGTACATAAAGTATCCTAATTTTACACTGACACATTATAATGATTGACCTCAAGTTTAATATCAAGCTGCCAATTAAGCTCTGAACAGAATATAATATACCCAGTTCTACCTAGTAGACTATAATACAATTCAATTAATTTATAACAATAATAACAACAACCTAGAGATAAGTTAAATATGAAACTTATTTCATAATAAAAACAGAAAGAAAGGCAAACATTATCTTTCTGAAGTGATCTTGGCTTCCTAGCAACTGGATTTGAACACTGTTACTTCTTTAAAACCATGATAAAATACACACAGTCCAAGAAATTAAGGGACGATAAACAAAGAACTCGGCAAGAAAAAGGCAGGCTTCTTTACTGGCCAATCACAAGTAAATAGCTGTGGCACAGACACTGAAGCCATACTGCTCTAGATCTGATTCCCAACTCCACCAATTAATATTTGTATAATCTTAGCCATGTCTCTCTTTGAGTCAGAAATTAATATTTGTATAATCTTAGCCATGTCACTGATCCTCTCTCGGTGCCTCAGTCTTCTCATCTATAAAATGAAGAAAGTAATACAGGTTGAACATACCTAATTCAAAAATCTTAAATGCTCCAAATCGAAAATGCTCCGAAATTCAAAGCACTATGAAAATGTTTATAAAGTTCTGGATTTTGGATTTTCAGATGAGAAATGCTAAACCAATAAAATATTCCAAAACCAATAAAATATTCCAAAACCTATAAGACTCTGAAATCTGAAACACTTCTGGTCCCAAGTATTTCAGACAAAGAATATTCAACCTGTAATAACAACCTCAAGAGACTGTCTGAAGAAAGGAGTTAAAATACATCAAGTGCTTAGAAGGATGCCTAGCACATGCTTAGCTTGCCAGGCAGGTTAGCGGAAACTACCGTCACTGCACCAGAGACAGAGCTGCCATTTGTCTGCTCCCCTAAGGGACCCTACTATTCCTATTATGATTCAGTGGTAAACAATAAGGTTAAAGAGCTAGATGTTTCTTAGTATAGGTAATTCTAGATTCATACAACAAAAAAACAGTAAATACTGTGGTTTGGAGGAGGAAGGATGATTCCAGTTTTCAGCTTTTGGGGGTTAGGAAAGTGAATCGACAATGACTTTTCATTGATCAAGGCCAAGCAATGCAGTTTATTGCTGAATGGAAATCTACCTTTCCACTTCCCA
Organism: Ictidomys tridecemlineatus; assembly: GCF_052094955.1. Taxonomy (NCBI): domain Eukaryota; kingdom Metazoa; phylum Chordata; class Mammalia; order Rodentia; family Sciuridae; genus Ictidomys; species Ictidomys tridecemlineatus. The sequence continues at coordinate 116,913,989 of NC_135479.1, read as the reverse complement.
TCGACCACAAGAAACATTCTTTGTTTCCTCAATAATGCCAAAAAAGTTTGCCAAACTTGGCAAACAACTCAGGCCAAAATGGGTAAGCATCCTGCTCAGCCAGGTGCTCCATGGGCCCCCCTGTCAACAATGTTATTTGTTCCTGACTTGACCACAGTGCCTATACTCTAAGGTATAGAACAGAGTAATCGCAAAGAATGCCCAAGCTTATTCATGAGCTGTGTCCCCAATTCATGCTGCAAACAGGAGACTTTACTGTCACTGTTGACTTTAGTATAGACAGTGACTAAAATGACAACAGAAAATATTATTTTATCTTCACCCTTTTGTATATAGTAAGATAGTAACACCAAAATTCTAAGAGTTTTAAGGTAATCAAAACTCCTTCATATCAATTAGCCTTCTTTCCTTAAGGAATTATCAAGATAAATGAAATTCTATCACCCATTTAATAACACATTATGAGGGTACTATATGCTTTGAGGAGGTATTTGTGTATATAAGTGAACAGAAATGAATCATTAGCTAGAAATTCAGTGGTGTAAGTTCTATTTTGCTCAAGAGAAATCAGGAATATTCTCACAGTTCTATTTACCAAGGAAGCCTGGTTGAGCTACGAAAACCTGGCTACAAGTGGCCAGAATAAAGGCATTTCAATGGGGCTGACTCTTACTTTATTCCTTTTTCTCTGCCCCTTTCTCACTCTCCTTAAGAAGTGTCTCTGGTGCATGCTTGGTTTCTAAAGGCCAGATGAGACCATGGATGCTACAGTGAATGCTAAAGTCTGAAAGAAATATTTCTCTCTCCCTCTCTTTGAGTCAGAAATTCTGAACACAAGAGGATCCATTCAAGGCATGATGGAGTGCCTCACAGAGGCAGCAATATGTTCACAGTTGGCAAACAGAAATCTGTTTGGACAGTGAGTACAGCCATCCACTCAGCAAACATCAGCTTTCCTATTAGTTCACAGCAGAAAGACCGAGACACTGGCGGCCCTTCTTTCAGACTCCAACTCCACTTTGGGACAAGGCTTCTAAACAAAATGCCTTTGTCTGACACTCACAATTCAATGGGTCCCAACGGCTTTCCTAGAAGCTATGTCTGTCTATTCACAATTGCATTTGGGCCCAAAAATCATTTGTAAAGATCTGAAGGGGGAAAAAAGTGATGGGAAATACCCAATTTCCATTTATAATAGACAGGGAGTGACTGGCCTTATACCAATCAGCAAGAAGAGAGGCTGGAAAGGCATACAGGGTAGGATGGGTTTTATGGGCAATCTCTTCCCTTTAGGTGATTTTGGGAACATGGGTGTTGTTACTGCTACAATCTGGAAGAACACCAAGTTAATCTTTCAAAGGAAATCAGAGAAAAGATGGAGCAAATCAAACAGCAAACTTCCTGTTGAGTTACATTCCAATATGAAGGCAGGATCTTTCCCCACAGGATTTCAAAATAAACGAATAAGAATTGTCAGTTTTGAAAGATAGCAGAACACGTTAGGATATCCTCTTCTACCAAGTTTTCACCAAATTCTTCAAGTTTAAGTAAACAAACACAAAACGACAAACCAATGCCCTATTTTATTTTCTTTCCTCTTTGGGCATGAACTTGCTATATGAGCACTTGCTCTTAACTGATAATAGAAACCTGTTAGGATGACATTTTATTTAGTATAAACACAGTATCAAAATTTTAAATGAGAAATGACATAATTCTCCTTTTAACAATACAAGTAACTATAAGGTAAAGCAGAGGCAGGGAGAGAGACAGTGTCCTCCAAGATATTATAATACCCATAGCAATTCTCCAACACCAACACTTGTACATGTCTGTAGTAAAGGGTAAATCTCAGAACCACCAAAGAACTCTCCACATAACACAATTCTAGGAGCAAACACTCCTACTTGAGAAAACTACTGCCAGCCCATGAGCTGTTTATGTACAGCTCAAAGTTTAAAATAATTCTCACATTTTTAAAGATTTATAAAAGAAATTAAAAATATGTATCAGAGATTGTGTGACTATCTGCAAAGCTTGATATTCACTATCTTGACTTTTACAGAAAAAAGTTGGCCAGCACATGCCCTAAACTATTAAAAAGCCTCAAATAGTAACTCCTAATTCTATTTAAGCCAAATTATCAATGTGTTTTCAAATAAGCTCTTCCAGAGGTCAGTGACCAAATACTCCAGAGAAGATGAAATGATAGAGTAAGGACAGAAGGATCTGAACAAGGATCTACTCAATCAACATCAGATGGTTATCAAGACAATTTTGAAGCTTTTTCATAAGACAAACCTTTATTCTTTGGAAAGATCCCCAATAAATCATTCAGCTTAGAAAATCTCTAACTTATAAAACTAGGAATAATAACCACTTGCCTTTACAAGACAGTGTCAGGGAAATTGAGTGAGTCAAAGGCTATGAAAGACAGTACCTAAGAGAAGGCAGGAGAGGGGTATGGTATCAGTGAGGTTCTCTGGTTTTCCTATAGACTGTGCCAAAGGAAATGCCTACCAAAAAGACAGACAAAGCAAAGCAGTAGGCTTTGTAAAACTTCCTTTTTCTTGCTTCAGGCAAAACATAGCCTCATACAGACTAGTTTGTAGAATTTAAGACTATAGATTTCTATCTTTTTCAATGAATAAAGATGCTCTTTACCAAAGGAATAAATACTGAGACCAAATTACTAACCTGTAATCAGAATTCATTAAAGAGAGGGGAGAGGGGGGTGAGGAGAAATTCTGAATGATGATGTAACTTTGTAACTTAAGTTTTTTAACTCAAGAATGGCTGGCTTGACTGAGCATGGAAATCTGTGTGTGTCATCTGCCAACTCAACCACAATTCAGTTTCCTTTTAAAGCCTCAACTTTTGTCTGCTCAAGGTTTTGTGAAGCCGATTTTTTAGAAACTGATCATATATTCATACCATTCTAAGTATAGCATGCATCTATGGATTGATTGCATCATGCTAAAATTCAAGAAGCAGGACTGCCAAATAAAAGGTCACACCCAGTTAAAGCTGAGTTTCGGATCCACAAGTTAATTTCATACAAGTGTGCCCCAAATACTTCATAAGACATAGACTAAAAAACTAATATGGTACATTTCAAATTCAACTGTAAGTGGACATCCAACATGCTAAATCCAGCACCCCTACTACAAAGACATGAAGGGGACATGGATATCACTTCATAGGGTAGAGGGCAACAAACTGCTGAGATGGACTCATTTCATCAGAATTTTGTGCCAAGGCTAGTATAGAAAGACAGTTAATGACCCAGCATGAGATTCCCATTGCCTTGCTTGGACAACCACAAGGAAATAAGAAGCCTAGGACAAGGAAATCCTTTAGCAACACAGACTTACCTTGCAGTACTGCGCCATTTCCCATAAGGTCATACTTATAAGGAGACAGAGAAGTACTGCTAGGAGCTAACTAAAAGCCTCCCACCCCCCCATACATCATACATACACCATACATACCTAATATACTCAAGTTAATAGTTTTATTTAAAAGAAAGAAAGAGAAAAGAGAAGAAATCTCACAGACACCCCAGAGTCTGGAGAGCAGCCAGATCAGGGTGGAAAAACTCGACCCTGTGGTTCCTCCACCAGGGCCAGGGCTTTCTTGAGAGAGGCACTCTTTCAGAACCACCCAGGCGCTGTGCTAGGTGTCCAATGGGCATGCTAACAGAACTTCACTGCAGGAGTCTTCACCGAGGCTGACTGCAATAGGAACTCTGAGAACACGGCTGGCCCAATTTCCACACAGGGTCAAGATCATAGGCACAAAAAGCCTGAACCACTGTTCAAATACACTCACTAGAAGTTTGTTGTTTAAACTTTCTCTGCCCACATGTGTGTACATGGCAGAGATTATCTGACAAAACAATTGCCACAAAGGTAGCCTTTAATTAAAAATTAAATAGAGACAAAAGTACTTAGGTGTAGTTTTGAAAAAATGCTTCAAATATTCCTCTCTCCCCTCTCCCAACAACAAGATCCATTTTGCCCAGTTTTCTAGTCTCGTTTTATTTTTCAAACTAAGCCACCGAAATGAGAGCACATATATCATTTGTTCAACTCAAATGACAAAACAATTATATATGAAGCTTTTTCTTTGGTAAGATCAGTAAAATAATGTTTCAAAAAACAAAATATTCAGAATAGCTATCACTCCCTCACTTGGCATGTTGAAAACATTAAAATAGGAGCTGGGCACAGTGGCGCACACCTGTAATCCCAGCAGCTCCGGAGGCTGAGGCAGGAGGATCTCAAGTTCAAAGCCAGTCTCAGCAACAGCAAGGTGCTAAGCAACTCAGTGAGACCCTGTGTCTAAATAAAATACAAAATAGGGCTGGGGATGTAGTTCAGTGGTCAAGTGCCCCTGAGTTTGATCCCTGGTACCAAAAAAAAAAAAATTTTTCCTCTTCCTGTTGCCTACCCCTAAGGTAGGCCTCCTGGGCCTTGGGGGTCAGCCTGATACAGAGAACAATAACCTGAGCAGGGTAAAGAGGGGTACAGATACAAAGGCAGTCCAGCAGAAAAGGTACATAAAAAGGTACCTTGCCAGAAAATCCAGAGGAAAACTGAGGAGTGACAGGCTAAGACACCACCCTGGTGATGGCCTGGCACTGCTGCACGACTCTGAGTAAAGTGAGAAGAAAGTCTATGCAGAGGGGCAATCTGACACAGACATCTAAGCATGCACTACAAGGTTGGTTACATATACAAGGAGCCAGATTTCTATTATGGAAATGGCAGGATTTTTATAAATATGAAAATTAGAATAAAACCTTCAGTGTTAAATTAGAATTGGTGGTATCAACTTAAATTCAAATTTAAATCTACCTTGTAAGTATAGAAATAAACATAGGATGTGTGTTTTTATGCATGTATGTATTGATGTGAGTGTATAAGAACATGCATATATGTATGTTCATATTGTCCAGCTCTGTTCACTAAGTCTTGGAAAGCAACAGCCCAAAGAGTAACAACAGGTTGTGGCTTCCCCACAACCATTCTCTACTAAAAAAACTAGGATTTCTTAAGAGAAATAGTTTTCTTAGGGAAATGGTTCATTCAGGAATAAGGCAGGAATAGCACAAGATAACACCTCTCCCAGAGCTTATAACAGCATGACGAGAGACATCAATTTTTCAGACATCAACTATTCCTCTTCCATTTCACAGATAAGAGAGCTGATGTCCCAGACAGACCAAGAGTTAGGGCTTATACCAAAATGCCCAACTCCGAACTCAATAAAAAAGAAAGGAAACTGAACAAATGGGAATATATTATGGAGAATTAAAAATTAGCTGGGCGTGGTAGCACATACCTATACTCTCAGAAACTCAGAAGGCTTAGACAGGAGGATCACAAACTTGAGGCCAGAATGGGCAACTTATTGAGATCTCGTCTCACAGTAAAATACAATTTTAAAAAGGGTTGGGGATGTACTCAATAGTAAAGTGCCAGTAAAATACACACAGACACACAGCAAGAAGAATTAAAAATCAAACAGGAAAATTTAAAAATCTGAAACTTCTCGCCAGCAATTAAAAGCCTTAAGTGTGAGAGGCCTCATCAAATGCCAAGTATCTAAACCTGTACTATTTAAGGAACGAACTTAACAGCCATCTAAAAATTCCTTCTCTGGTAATTAAGACTATACAATTACTAAAGTTCACATTAGGAGGCAGAAATCTTGCAGCATTTCACATAATCTCATTTAATCTCAAACTCTCTGAGATAGAAACTATTACCATCCTCCCCCTCCCCCTTTTTTTTAACTGTTGAGGAAATTAAGGATTAGAATCATTACATAATTCATTTAAGGTCAGAAAATTTGAGGTGGAAGACCTAAAAAGACAGACCCAGTCTGTCTGACTTCCAAAGTCTGGATTCTGGATTCTTCAGTGCCCCTGTTCCTATGTGCTTAGCCAGCTCGCCCTGGTTCTACCGGGGGGCTTGTGATTGAACTGGTACTGCTGTAGACTGGGGTCAGATGAGAATGGCCTCTTCTGCCTTCTCCTCCTGAACAACCCTCCTCAAAAACAGGGTTCCTCAAAATGTGATGTGCTGACAACAAGTACTTCAATGTGCTTGTGGATATTGTGAGAACAACAGTGTGGAGGTAATCTAAGTTACCTATAATTGCAAGCTGAGCACAGCACAACTTCTTAGATCCTTGAACATACTCTAAGAATCTGCAGCAACAATCAAATTGACCTCAGTTAGAAAATCTTCTGCCAAAAAGCAAAGCTAGCAAAAGCCAGGTCCCTGCCCTGAATAGAATTCAAGTCTGGCGCATTAAAAAACAACAACAACAACAAAAGGGCTACATAGTATCGTGTTGTTATGTTATAAAATGATGAATCATAATAGCAAGAGCAACTGATATGGTGACAAAAATAATTTCAGACTTCTTTTTTGTTGTTCTCTATCTCAATTCAATCACTCTTCCATACATTTCAAATCCACTGCCAAGAATCACTCTAAGGAAACAAAAATGGAATGCTACATTATAGTGGGGGGAGGGGAACATGTTATTCAAGATACAAATCATTCTAACTTAATACTGCCAAAAATAGCTTTGTCTCTTGGGTCACAACTTTTTTAAAAAAAGATAACTAAATGCCATAACTTAATTGTAAATTATTGGACTTTGTTTTATGTCACTTTTTTCAGACCCAGGTTTGTTTCTCTTCCTGATGAAAACTTAGCTGTAACCTGGGAACAAAATCTGCAAGGTCCTTCACAGCCCTGATTAACAACCTCCCAGCAGAGCTAAGGAGTCGGAAGAAGCCATTACTTCACCAAGGCAACTTGATAACATAACAGGTTTCTTAGCAACAGGGTAGTCACAGTAACCATTCACCATGGTATTAGAATTGGGTTGCCCACAGGAGTTGAGACCAGAGGAATAAATTAAACTCATTCAATCTATAGGTTCAAGGTAACAAGAAAAAACAAAAAAAACTTTAAGGCCATTTGTGACTTGCCTATGAAATTAAGTTCTCATGTGACACTTTAGTGCTAGATTACATGAGTAGATGTTTAGAAACAAAATTCTAAATTCTCCAAATGTTCTCTCAATGCCTTTGTCTTAACAAGAAGCTAGGTATATGACCCATGCCATAATTATGCTTTTCAATAGAATATTTTCACCAATATACTTAGAAGTACCATATATAATTCTGATGAAAGGAAGACTTATGGAAATAGTAAGTTAGAATTCAGATACAAAGGCCAAAAACTTTGGAGTGCATATGAGGAATTCTTAAATCCCATCCAACAAATAACAAAAATCACAATAAAAAAATTTCCAATTCAGTTTGTTTCAGAAATCAAATTCTTATATAACCCATTTGCTCACATATTAGACAAAGTTAATGTGTTCTAAATATAAAAGAAACAAATTCAGAATCTGTAAGAATATCACATTCCAAAATATACAACAGTTAGTATGTGTATTGGAAAATGTGTCTTTAAAACTGCAACAAAAATTACATGAATTATGGGCTAGAGGTGCAGCTGGGTATAACCTAGCATGCCCCGGAGTTCAATCCCCCCGCACTGAAGTAAGTAAACAAACAGCCTCTCCATCTTATTTGTAAGATTACAAATTAATAATTAGGAGTTTCAAGCCAAATAAAAAGTCATTCAAAATATTTAGACTGCTAAAAATCAAGAAGAAGCCAGGTGCAGCAGGGCATGCCTATGTAATCCCAGCAGCTCAGAAGGATGAGGCAGGAGGATCGTGAGTTCAAGGCACTAAGCAACTCACTAACTCAGTGATATCCATCTCTAAATAAAATACAAAAAAAAGGGCTGGGAATATGGCTCAGAGGTTGAGTGTCCCTGAGTTCAACCCCAAAATAAAATAAAACTAAATAAATAAATAAATAAAAACCATGAAGAGAATAAAGGCTAGGCCTAAAATTCAATATAAGTAAACCAAATTATACATTTGCAGAGAGTGAAGCAAGAGGACAGGAATAAGAAATGAACAATAGACCCTAGCTAATATGCAAATTATCTGATTCTTCATGGTATCAAAACTCAAGATGATGAATACTTTCAGATAATTACCTAAGTTTGAGGTTTGAAGACATTGTTGGGGTTTTGTCTGGAATAAACTGTATTTGATATAGTCAACCTTGACAGTAATTCATAGGACCACTACAGACCCTTCATAGGCATAATCTTTACAACTAAAATGGGAAAACTGCCATGTCTTGTATGTGGATATCATAACCATCAACGTAACGCAGGCTATTCATCATCTATAAAATTAATAAATACATTAATACTATAAAGAAATATATGTGAATAAACCAAACAACAGAAATATAAATTACTGAATTGGTTCTAGTGCTTATAAGTCACAGAAGTTTGACTTATAAGCACTATAACCAGAGCCTCACTACCAGCACTATCCTCATCTTAGAGTTTAGTTTCCTACCCCATAAAACTAAAGAATCAGATGACTAAATTAGAAGAAAGAGTAGGTCTAGTAACATAGATGTCACATGCACCACCTGGCCCATTCCAGCCATGGCAGACCCCACCAAACACTGCTCCTTCCTACTAGTCCCTAAGCCTGCATCTGGATCCTCCACTGTGTTCCAATAAGCCTCAAATGATGGAGAGTTGGTAGGAGCATTCAAAACTATTTTTCCCTGATACAAAATAGATAGTACTTGCACCAGGCATACCTACAATCCTAACTCCTGGGGAGGATGAGGCAGGATGATCACAAGTTAGAAGCCAGCCTGGGCAACTTAGGGAGATCCTGTATCAAAATTAAAAATAACAAGGCTGGGGAGTGTGGGGCTCAGTGATAAAGCACCCTGGATTCAATCCTCTCCATCCTCTAGCCTTTATTAAGAACATTACATTTAAATCTGAAGCTATGCACTCTTCAAATGTGACTAGACATCTCACTAGCTGAAATTGCGGTGCCATTGCGGCCTCCATCCCCCTTCACCAGCTGGGCCCCATCAGTCTGCTGACCACCACCCACTCCAACAGCACCTCTGAGAAGGGTTGGAACTCAAGTGGCTGGACTAAGAGAGAAACTGTTCTAGCAAGGCTCCAGGGGACAGAGCCAGGTTCTCAAATGGCGATCTGAAGTCAGGGTGCCTCCCACTGGTGCTAGCTCTGTGAACTTGGTTAAACTGCTTAACTCAACCGAGTTTCCCCATCAGCAACAGGAATAAAAATAGCATACTGCCAAGACACAGTAAGCAACTGGGAAAGGTTAGTGGCTGGTGTTTGTAAATAATAAAAGATTACAGCTAAACCATGTCTCTATTCCAAACAACTCAACAGGAACGTGACTAAATGGTGTGATTTTAAAGAAGACTAATTAAAAATTTCTTTAGATTACTGGATTTCTGCAATGCTCATCTATTATTAGATTTAAGAAGGCACTACTTTCATGCTCCAAAAATAGAAGAGACTACCTTGTTGTCATGGTGATCACCTGTTGAGGTGGGAGCATCTTGTCACAGAAAATTTGGAATGGAAAGTAAGTAATTACAAATGAAGGGCATTGCAGAGGGGACGCCAGCAATGGGTAGAGGTGGGAGGAGATAACAACGTCAACCTCAGCACAAAATTTTTACCAGATTTTGAAAAATGATATTGTTACCATGACAATATTTTGATTGAACATTTAACATTTTCCCCCTTCTAAAATAGCACTGAGGAAGAAAGCAAATTATGTTTTAAAAATTAAAAACAATTGTGAATATTGTACTATTATGATTAAAATTTACCAAGTGTAGGCAAGCTCACTGTCCCTTGAAAGCAAACATTAATGCAAAGAAAAACAGTTATAGTTTCCTAATTATAAAAACATAGTAAATTAATTTTAAACACTTTTCCTCCCACTGTGAAGATTCATTTCTAAAGGTTCTTCTTCCAATAGTGAGGAAAACACCAGGCAGTGAAGAAACAATTATGATCAAAATGTGTCACTGGGTGTAGGACAGGACAGTACAGTCTAAAACACTGTGGGGACAGGCAGCTGCTAGGTGCAGGGGAGGACAGGCAGCCTCTAGGTGCTAAGCTGCACCCTCCCGGGGAGGGAGGGTCCTTGAGGCACAGAGTCTACAGTAAAGGCCAGAAGGTTGAAGGTGCAGGGTGTGCTCTGTACAGAGATTATAGGCCAGAAACCCCTGGACTTAATTTCTGTCTCACTGCTATAAAAGCTAAGGAGGACCCTTTTATGTAGAGGTGTGTATAAAACCTTAAAGATAAAAATACAATTTTAAGTAAAACTCAATGTATATTCCTATGGTTGAATTCTAATTAATTACAATACATATTGGGACTGGGGTTGTGGCTCAGTGGTAGAGCGCCTGCCTGGCATATGTGAGGCCCTGGGTTCAATCCTCAGCACCACATATAAATAAACAAATAAAGTAAAAACTCCATTGGCAACTAAAAATTTAAAAAAAGAAAGAAAAAATGATATCTGGATAAACAAGAGTTCATCAAGTGTTTGTCAGTGTCGAGCCAAGAAGCAGCATCATAGTTTGCAATAACTGGACTCATTTAGATGGGCCAGCAAGTGTCATCACCACCCGCCACCCATAATAGCAGGGTCACAATTTATAACAGTTCCTTACTTCTAACTACCACTTTTTTTTTACAAAGTTGAATGATACCATTGATGGCAACTTTAGTTTTGAAACTCAAGTCACAGAAACTGTGGGTCACTTAATTCACTTTGGTTGTTGATGGATGATACTAAAAAGCCACACAGTAAGGTGCTCATAATGAAGAAAGAGCATCTACAATGTAGGTCACAGAAGGCATAAGCATGGGCAGGGCAGGAAAAAAAAATTGTTGAAATGGAAAAATCTTCAACCTCAACCTCTCTTTACCACCCAATCTATAATAAAGACAAAATATGAAAAGAGGGACATACAAAATAAAGACCCTCAGAATTCCCATTACTCTCCTCCCACGTGCCTCAAGATCCTAGGCTGGTGTATTTTAAAACAGGAATAAAAACAGCATAGTGTCAAGACACTGGAAGTCAGGAATTGCGGGAAAGGCATGCACACTTTCCCCTCGTTGATGGGCCTCTCCAAGGCTGTGAATCTGGGGTGGTTTTCTATGAGGTCACCCCTGATTGTGTCCTACCCACAATTTTTTTTTTTAATTTTTTTTCTTCTTTTTCTTTTTTGGTACCAGGGATTGAACTCAGAGGGGCTTAGCCACTGAGCCACATTCCCAGCCTTTTTAAAATTTTGAGTCAGGGTCTCTCTCAGTTGCTCGGGGCCTCACTAAGTCTTTAAATTCTTAACCAAACTAATAAGATAAATATTTCAAATGCTTTTAGAAAGATGTCACCACAATGCTGAAGTCCCAAATTTGGAGTTTTTAAAAGCCTTCTCACGAGGGTGAGGAGAAAAGTACTTGTAACCCCAAATTCAATGAGACTTCAAAAAGAAACAGATGGGCTGGGGGTGTGGCTCAGTGGTAAAGCGCTTGCCTAGTATGTGTGAGGCACTGGATTCCATCCTCAGCACCACATATAAGTAAGTAAAGGTCCACCAACAACAACAACAAAAAAAAAAAAAACCACACAGATGATAGCATAGGAACTCAATTATTTGCTTTTTTCAGTTTCCATAGACTAAAAAATAATAGAAAATCAAACAACTTAAGAGAAGAAAACTTCCACTGAGGAGTAGAGAAGCAAAAGTAATTATAAAAATCCTTAATTCATGAAAGTTCTTCAAGCTCCCAAACTTGAAAGCCCTAACTCAGCTTATATTTCTTTCTTCCTCTCCCATCCTCTTAATTTAGATACTTGTAGATCTACAATCATCTTTATTCTTTCTCCTTTTCATTCCCCCCCCCTTTTAAAAATATCTCAGTACCCAACAAAATAGAAGGCATGGTCCCAAAAGCAGTGACAACACTGAGTTACTACATTGAGTTTCTGAGAGAAAGGCAAAGAAAGAAGGAAATCTACATTAATTCATGAAGTATAATTATTGCTTCATACTTAAAAGCTCAGTAAATGCATGAGACAAATTATTTTCTTTATAAAAACTAAATTACCAATGCAAAGTGCACAAAAACTGTTGGCCCATTTTCTAATAAAAGTAGTTAAATTTTCCTTTAACTGTGATAAACATACTCTAAACAAATTATACAGGGTAAAATATTGGGGAATCAAGTTCTCATTATCCTTTCAAATCTCAATAACAACCAGATTGTTAGAAAGAATTAAATCTTTAGACATCTAAAAACAGGGTAAATATATTCTACAGAAGAACTAATATCTCAAGTTTTCCAGCATTAAAAATGCTCTGCTGGGGCTGGGACTGGGGTTGTGGTTCAGTGGTAGAGTGCTCGCCTAGCATGCATGAGGCACTGGGTTCCATCCCAAGCACCACATAAAAATAAAGATATTGTGTGCACCTAAAACTAAAAATAATTTTAAAAAAAGAAAGAAAGAAAGAAAAAACACCTGCTCTGCTGTACCTAGAGCACAAAGAGTTTTCCAGTAGTGAGTCCCTAAACAGGGTAGGGTGTGCCCTGCATCTACTTGGATTGCCTGTCTCTATAATCTTAATTTCCAGGCTAAATGGCCAATTGACTGGGATGATGGAAGAAGACCCAGGGCAATTTCTTAGGTTTACCTAGAAATGACAAGGTTTGTGTATTATGGGAAAACATGATGATTTTGACAGAACCTACTAAAGAAAAGAACCAAACCAAGAGATGACAGGGCCAAAATAGTTCTCCTGTGTTAGACCAATGTCCATGGAAACAGTACCAGACAAAAATACATTACTTCTAAATGGCAGGCCATGATGGCTTTTCTCTACCTTCCTGAAAAACAAAAATGTTTTTGTAATTTTTCAGCACCTGGACACCAACTTAGAGAATGGTCACTACATTTCTTTTTCAATGTTCAAATTTTGAGTCTTTATTTTTTTCCTTTGCTTCTGAAATCTTCAAAAATTCATTTGTGAAAATTATCCAACAGGATGAAAGAAAAGACCTCTGGCAAATTAGCATTTCTCTTTAAATATTTTGGAAACAATTATTTCCTACAGAAGATGATTACAACTGTTACCTGAATGGCATCGTAACTCAAGAATAACTGGCTGAAACAATAAATGGTGGTGAGGATGTGAGGGAAAAGGTACTTTTCTACAATGCTGGTGGGACTGCAAATTGGAACAACTACTATGGAAAACAGTATGGAGATTCCTAAGAAAATTTGGAATGGAACCACAATTTGACCCAATCATTGCACTCCTAAGTTTATACCCAAAGGACTTAAAATCAGCACACTACAGTGACACAGCCACATCAATGTTTGTAGCAGCTCAATTCACAATAGCAAAACTATGGAACCAACACCTTTGTCCTTCAACAGATGAATGGGTAAAGAAACTGTGATTATATATACACACACACACACACACACACACACACAATGGATTATTACTCAGCCTTAAAGAAGAATGAAATTATGTCATTTGCCATTAAATGGATGGAACTGAAGAAGTGAAATAAGCCAATTCAAAGAACCAAAGGCCGAATATTTTATCTGATAAATGAATACTAATTAACAATAAAGGGGATGGGGAAAAATCAAGGAATTTTGGACTAGACAGAGGGGGCAGGGAGAGGTAGGGGAATGGGGGGAGGAATAATAGTAGAATGAATAGGACATTATTACCCTATACGCATATATATGATTACACAACCTGTTTAACTCTACATTGTATGCAACCAGATGAGAAGTTATACTCCATTTATGTATGATGTATCAAAATGCATCCTACTGTCATGTATAACTAATTTGAACAAATTTTTAAATATTTTTTAAAAAAGGAATAACTGGCTGATAATGCTCCAACATTTAAACTTCAACCTCATCACACCTCTATGGAGAGTGGTATGGAGATTCCTTTAAAAAAAAAATAGAATGGAACCACCATTTGATCCATTAGCCACTCCTTGGTCTATATATCCAAAGGACCTAAAATCAGCATTCTACAGTGACACAGCCAATCAATGTTTATAGCAGCTCAATTCACCATAACTATGGAACCAACGTCCTTCAACAGATGAATGGATAAAGAAAATGTAGTAAATACACAATGAAATATTACTCAGTCAAAAAGAACAATCGAATATGGAATTTGCAGGTAAATGAATGGAACTGGAGACTATCATGCTAAGTGAAATAAGCCAATCTCAAAAAACCAAAGGCCAAATATTCTCTCTGATATGTGGATGCTAACCCACAGTAAGGGTGGGTGGGGAAAGGATGAACAGAAGTCCACTAATTAGATAAAGGAAACAAAGGGAAGAGATGGGAAGGGTAATAGGAAGTTCAGTAGAATTAATCAGGTATAACTTTCCTTGCCTTGTATTTGAATACATGACCAGGGTAACTCCACATCATGTACAACCACAAAAGTGGGATTCTAATTAGAATAAGTTATACTCCATCTATGTATAATATGCCAAAATATATTCTATAGTCATATATAATTAAAAAGAACAATTTTTTTAAAGAGTTATATAGGCAAGAAAAATAAACCAGGAACACAAATTGCTATCTAGGAACAGCAAAACTTGGTCAAAAAAAAACATGAAATTCTAACAAAGGAAATAGTATGTTACCTAACAACTAAACAGAGTTCATTTTCTTATAAAGTACATGAGAAAATCAGTAAGTAAATTAACTATATTTCTAGCAAACAACAACCTCAAATGGGTTAAAATGATACACATGCTGACTAAGAGTTCTTTCTGTGTTTCTCAATTGAACTGTACATATAATTAAATAAAGCAATAATTTTAGTGACATAGAGCAAAAGAGAAATAAAATTCAAAGTATTTTCATATATTTGCATAATAAATGAGAAATTACAGATTTTAATACATGGGGAATATAAACCTCTGGAAGTGAAATCAGGAGAGAGAAGGCAATTTTCACTTCCTACTTGGTAGGAAATTATAAACTAAAAATTTTTATAACAAATTATGTTCTTAAATAAACTCAAGAGCTATCAGGCAGATATTCTGACTCACTTATCAGAAAGTCTCGCTTCTTAAAAAGCAAAAAATACAAGGATGACCTGGATCTGTCCATACAAATTCCAAAGGACAACTGCCCAGGGGCTCCTTATTTCTTATTTTTAGAAACTTTATGTCACATAAGTGAAAGCAATCTCAAGAACACATCTTTCAGCTTGCTGTATCTTGCTTTGACTTGCCAAACAGACAACCCAGTCAGCTTCTATAACTTTTCTGCTACTAGCATGGTAAAAGATTCAGGTTTGGGAGCTAAAAGCTTTGTGCAAGACTAGTTCCTTTCTATGATTTTTCTACACTAATAAAATACAACATCTCCATTTCTCACTTACACACGGTAAGCTTATTACATCTTGACATCAAATTAAACACATTCAACTATTAGAAAGATGAAAATTTACTCCAAATATCACTACATTTCTACTACTGTTGACATGAAAAACATGGATAATATTCTCAAAGTAGACGAAGTTCCACGGATTCCATGTTATAATCCCCTGTCCTTGCCACATTCTTCTGTTTGTACTCTGCTGCGACTGATGAGCACTGCTGAGTTATGTATTTGGCTGTACTCTGCCAAATACAAGTTACATCCTGACTCTTCATCTTGCAAACACTGTCAGCAAAAGTATACCTTACAGGGCCACAGTTTTGCCAGGTTGATACCCTGGACAGAGGGCTGGCCACAACCTATAAGGCTCTGGTCTCCCACACCACAGGGAGAGCTCAGGAAGCTCCCAGGCTATGGAAGCTCACTTCGCATCCATGGCATTGCTTAGACCTCTTTTCAGGTTGACTCAAACTTCATTCCCAGTTCTCCAGCTATCCCGGTGGGAAGACCACAGACAGCCACCAACCTGACTTATCCTTCTTCTGGGCTTCATGTTCTCTGCCCTTTCTGCAACTACTCCAGCTCCTCGAATTGCTCTCTTCCATCCTGACCAGCCTTCACTTGCTGCTTCCAGTCCTGCTAGTAAAGGGTCTCTCCCAGCCTACATTGCCAATTCTGGGGGGACAAGGGGAAGTCACCCTCATAAATGCAAGAACAACTTCATGCTGATTCACTGGATGTGGCAAGTAACTACTATTAAGAAGGATATGAAATCCCAAGATGCTTTAAAAATCAACAGGCATCGCTCCCAAGCAAAAGTGGGGAGAAAGCAGTAACACATATCCTTACTTATTAGGCACTCTGGGGAAACACTGTGAGGCTGCTCCCACTGAAGGTTCTCCCATTGAAGACCACCATATACCCTCTTCCTTGGATGAAGTGGGAAAGGAAGATAGTAACTGGCTCTCTTTAAAGAAAACAAGCCAACACTCCACTTGACCACAGAAAGTAAATTCTAAACGCATGTTTTTTAAAAGATCAAATGAACATATTCACTTGGAATACCTATATCATTTCGGCTCTTATTTCCAGGGCTTATTCTGGAAAAGATTTAAAACCCATTATAGATTACTTTTATTAAGAAACCAACTTCTCTCAAGTCTGAGAGGAAAGAGATACTTCGTACATAAATGACTTCTGCCATTATATTTTGCCCCCCAACCTGAACCATGCCAGTTTTTCCTGCATCCATAAAGAATAAAACAATATCCAAAAGACCTCTTGCAACCATGATGCACTGAGTCCCAAAGTCAATCAAGCTTTCTGACTGATTCCAGAAATTTAGGCATACTATATAGTCAAACACTTCATAGGTTCCCAAAGTCACAGTTTGCTCTGCCTGTGTGTCCATCTCTCTTAAGGCGTAACTAGATTCCTATACCCAGGATCAAACCTGTCAGCTAACTTTGGCCTTTCATGACCCCTCGTGTCCAATCAGTTGCCAAGATCTCTCTGTTCTGCTTCCTCAGATATATTCTCTTCTCATTCCCACTGCAATTAACACAGGACTTTGTATACAGTATGCATGCAAATATTTGGGACATGAGTCAACAAACCAGATTATATGATTGCGACTTATTCTGAGATGTTTTCTCTCTCTACACACACACACACACACACACACACACACCTTGCTTTCAGAGAGCCTAGGGTGGTACCTAAAGACCATAGCACATACTACTTAAGAGGTGAATCACTCATTGTAGAGAGCCCAGGGATCACGGAAGAAATGGCTGAAGCACAGCACAGATTCTGGAGCTTTACTCCCAAAGATTTTGCCTTGAGAGTTTTGCAAGAGGCCCAGGATTCTGCATTCTTACTGAACTCAAAGATACACAGTCCACATCTGACAAACACTGTGTCTAACTGGAAGGACAACAGAAGCATGATGGAAACCAGAGGACAACACTATCTGCCACATCCTCATCCAGAGGAAGACATGCTGGCTTTGCCTGTGGCCCCACTAAGTCCAAGAAATTAGTGCAATAAAAATACGCCAAGCCAGGCATGGTGGTACATGACTGCAATCCCAGTGGCTCAGGAGGCTGAGGCAGGAGGACTGCAAGTT
The DNA here is from genome assembly GCF_052094955.1 of Ictidomys tridecemlineatus. NCBI lineage: Eukaryota > Metazoa > Chordata > Mammalia > Rodentia > Sciuridae > Ictidomys > Ictidomys tridecemlineatus. Next base: position 116,896,432 of record NC_135479.1, on the reverse strand, counting down.
CAAAGTCAAGATTTGGCGGTTTAACAAGGTCCTAAGCAACTTAGCAAGACCCTATCTCAAAATAATAAATGTGTTACGGATATAACTCAGTAGTTGAGTGCCCCTGGGTTCAATCCAGGGGCGGGGGACTCAGGAGGGGCAGTAAATATATGTCAACATGACCCTGTCTTGGATTTGTATTGTCCGGCATCCATGGCTGCATCTTGGCTCTCTTAGCCCATTGCTGCTCTGCTTGCCTCCCTTCTTCTACCCCATCCCTTACTGGATATGATCAACATCACCTTATAATTCATAATGGATGAAGGCTGGAGCTTGCTCTTTAAATTCAACAGACCAGAGTTCAAGTTTAGCTCCTTCCATAACCAATTATGTGATCAGTCCTAAGCAAGTTAACTAATCTTTCTGACCCTCAACTTATCCCTATACAAAAAAAGGAGAGTAATAAAAATTAAAGTTTCCTCAGGTTATCTGGAAAACTTTATCATATAAGGAAGTCAATCATAACACCTTAATAAGCTTTAAGAGTGAGTCTCGTACCTCTATTTCCAAATAGTACAGATGTTTGAAACTCCCTCACTTAGTATTCAGTTCTGACTAGGCTACCACCTTAATACTTCCCTACCATCCAAAAGCAGCTTCACAACTAGCAACTGCAAATTCCTTTCAGCTGCAACTTCCAGTCTAAGAAGCTGTAATATAAGAGAAGAAATGCACAAGGTCTCTGTTAAATAAAGAAATGCGAATCCTCATCTTCAGAGATTTAGATTCCATATGCCTATTAGGCACAGGAATCTGACACTAACAGCCACCAACGCTCACTCGGACTCCCCTTTAATAAATACTGAGCTAGAGTTTCAGATGAACTCATGGTTCCTCTAGCAGTTTCCAACAGCAAAGCATTCTTATTATCTCCTTGATCATCACTATCTTAGGAAGATCTCTAAAGGGATGCTCCAAAATCACTTCTAATCACTGAACCCTGCCTCATCCTCCCCATGAAATCTGCAATGGAAGTAGGAACTAAGTTTTCTAACTCAATTCAGAGATTGTTTGGCTTATAAATCACTGCTACTAACAAAAACATCTCACAAATCCAAAGCATGTTCTGGGATATTCTATTAAGGGGGTTAAGCTTCTTCAAGTATCAAAAATTCAAAGAGAAATCCCACTAAACACTACCATGCTCTCAGAATCCTCTGTCCACATCTTAAGGGTTTTCAAAAATCTTGTTATTAGTATACCTGTCTTTGCAGGCTTCCCTTTTCAAAATTGCTCATTTGAATCTCATTTGGTTTGAGAAACCAAGAGCTTTAGTGGAACTAAAGTAAACTCAGCAACACCAGGCTTCAGTGAGAGAATGAAGGGCTCCTCTATGATTCCAATGCAAACGTGCTTTCGTGTTGGTTTATAAGAACTGGCTAATCAAAGGCCTTTTCAACCAACTGCCTGACTTAGAACTGGTTTAGGAATGAAACACAGGACTGTGTGTAACTCTTAAGCAATATTTTAGCCAAGTGAGGCCTGAATACTTTTACTGAGCTTTCACCTGATGGGGAAAAAAAAAAAATTGAATTCTAGGTAGACATTTAATATTCAAAAAAAAAGAACAAAAATAGATTCATAAAAATTCTTAAGCTAATATTCTTTTGGTACAGGTGAGTTTTTCATTTCCATCTTGTATACCTCCCCTAGTGCAGACCAGGAACATTAGGGCAAGTTTTTCCCACCCCTTAACTCTGGCCTCCTCCCCAGGAAAAATAATGTTTTCTTAGAAGATCCCTGATACTTCATCTACATGGTACAAATTTCTCACCTGAAATGATAGTTATGTGTTTACATATTGGCTTTAGATTGGAGGTTTTCTATGTAGCTATCTCTGTAGGTTCCTCTCAAGACATATTTATACCTCTTTAACAGCAGATTCTATGTCAAATTCACTTTAGTATTTCCCCCACAATATTCAAAACAAAAAGAACTTGATAAACTAAATATTTGCTAAGTGAAAAACCAACTGAAGTTCTTTTTGCTATGACGCCATCCCAAAGCTGGAACTTTTCTCAGATAGACTCTAAATCGCCCCTTTCTAATAATTTGCATTTTAGAAATGGGGAGGAGAAAAGTCCCAGCTAAAAACAGAAAAAGAAAAAAAGGATGAAAAGAATATTCGAGCATTTAGCTATTATACGTCCCCCACCACACACCCACCATGTGCAGGGCTAAAATGTCCTGAAGAAAACATTTAAAAGAGCAGTTTGAACCTGTCTCAGAGAAAACCCTGTCTCTTACTCAGTCTCCACCCCTAACTCAAAAATAGCCCAAGGGGTGGTGGACATATCCATTGCACTCCTCCCTCACAATCAACGCATTTCTTTATTACCAATCTAAGATAACTGGGAAACAGTAGCAATATGAGACAAGATCCTTGGACTGTCAGGTAAACCAAGGGAACACAGCCGAGAAAGCAAAGCAGCGGGGGACAATACAAGAACAAAAATGAAAATGAGGCCAGCAGCTGGGCCCCCCTGTGACAGAGCGTGGCCAGGGAGGAAATCAGGCCATGGGACCGGATGGACAGCCAACTATGGGGTGGGAGAAGAGCTAGCCAAAGTCCAGAGAGAATCACAATTTGGTTAAAGCATGTATGAATAATTGGAAATTAATTGTATACGCAAAAGACTTCACCTCATTTACCACAGTAGCTAGATAAACACCATGTAAAATTAAATAAGAGCCTGCTCACCCACAACCAAACCAAGATCATTTGTCTTCATTCCCTATTAAAAGTATAGAAATTTCAGCATGCTTTTGCTTTCTTGATCTGTTTAAGGCATCTGTTTGTTCTGAAGAAGCCAATTCCGCTTCTCAGGACTAAGGTTTGAATGGAAACATTAATCCAGATACTCTTTCGAAAAGTCCTTCAAATTCACAGATCCAAACATTAATATAAAGATGCTCAGGAACCAGCTGGTGCAATTAACAAATTGTTTATAGTTTTCTCTTCCATTGGCTTAAAAGTATTAGAAGAAATTTTAAGCAAGATGAGACTGCCATTCAGAACTGGGAGTTTTAAATAGATGGTCTTTGTGTTTTTCAGGCTAAAAATAATAGTCTGCATGTTAGACTTCATGTTGTATAAATAAGCTTCAATTCACAAGACTCAGCTAAGTAAGGGTCCTACCGTTCAGTAGTAGAAAACAAAGCATGCAGAGACCAAACTATTTCTGGAGGAAGATTCAGTATTTTGAAACTTCTAATCACTGAAAACTTTCCCAGTAGAAAACAAGAGTAGTCTTTCCCAAATATGCTTGAATGTTTTCGGTCATAACAGGGTGAATAATGACTGTGCTCTGTAGTCAGGGAGAATGGGGTCATTCTGCACCTAGAGGTGTGAAAGTGGCACAGTCCTCACAGCCCCCACCTCAAGGCAGCCCACATTCCTCTGGTCTGAGGAGGTGCCAAAGAGAGCAGAAACATTTCCCCCAATGGGCATCTTCCACGGCACCCATGAATGGATTCTCAGTTCACTGATGGACTCAGAGTTTTCCCCGTAAATAACATGTTCCTGAGACACGCTATATCAACACTGAATGGGTTTCACTGGCAGCTCCCACTCGCCCCATTTCAGCACTCCTGCCACAGCAAAAGCCTTCTATTCTTAGGAAATAGGGAGGCTTTAAACATTTCCAACCTGATTCACACAGTAGCTCCAAAGTTACACAGTAAGTCTCCCAGAAGCTCAAAGAAGTTCAAAGGACCATCAACTCTCAGATCTAAATAGAGACATCTCTATTAAGGTAGTAGGTAATCCTTGGTTTTATTTTAAAATAGTTACAGCCAGGTTTAGGGTATCCATGAAGAAAAAAATCTTGAGATACAATGCTTGGGAACACCTCCAAAAGAAGGAACATTTAACCTTATGACCAACAGAAAAGGATTCTACAAACCCCCTTCCCTGACAACAGTCTCCTAATATTCCCCCTTAATTTTACTTTAGTTCTAACACCACATATTAATTTTCATTTCTTTTCCTCTGACTTCTGAAAGAGGGTAAAGAAAAATTCCCATAAGAAACTCCTCAGGAAAAGCTTTTAATAGATGACTTTATTAGAATTTTCTCAAAATAGTCTAAATAACTATTTTAGTATTCACATTACATGAATGAAAAACACACAACTAAAATTAAATGCAGCTACAATAAAACTGACATCATGCAGAACAGAAGACACCCTTAGCAACTCATTCCTGAACTTTCCTTATTCATCTTTCATTGAATAATTTCTTTAAATAAAAGGAATGAGTTCCTTATATTTAAATAGTAACCATTTATAAACAAAAACAATTTGATAGACCAAGTGGAAAATGATCTGAACAAAATAAAAACAAGTATTGATGTATCAAAAAACACTATGTTTAACCTGTATTTACATTAAGCTATTTCACGTAGGACATTTAAAAGAATCTGGGAATTTCCCAGAAAGTTCTTGGAAATATATGTTTGCTATGTTCCCACAGAGAAAGACCCCAATACCAGTTCTGTCTCATTTCTTCCCCAGGACCAATCAGGAATGAACTTTCCCCCAGGAAACATATTGCTTTGACTTCCCTCCCCACCCTAGAAGCTACTGATTGAACCTGGGGCTTTGGGCATGTCAGGCAAGTACTCTACCACTGAGCCACATCCCCAGCCCAACATCTTACTTTGGAAAGAAACATAATAGGATACTGGAATTTTCCTTCATATTTGTAATCTTGGACAATTCTTACTTTGTCACATACAGAATAAGAAAGAAATTGAGATTTAGTTAATTCTAGATATCCCTATTTCTAATTTAAGATAGTCTCTACTTGTTCACTATTTTTTGAAAATCTAGAAATTGAGACATAGGTAATATTTGCACATGGGTTATGTTAGGTCCACAGGCTCCCCTCCCCCTCCCGTTTCATGGCAGCCATGGGTAGGGACTTTCCACCTAGCTGAGGAGACCCAAAATGGCCAAGCAGAAGCTGACAAGGCAATGGACCCCAACCACCAGGGTCCAAGGGCTGAAGCAATCGCCCTGTCATCTCACATCAGTCCTGATGAACCCACACCACACGTGATCCCCTAAACTTGGCTCAGCCAACCTGCTGTCGGTAGGTAGCTGCAGTTTAGATGGCCTAGGCCCTAGCTTCCCTTGTCAGCACTGTTCTCGCCTTTCCCGCACCGACTTCGGGAGCCCTCATCCTTTCTTGCCTGAGAGCCCCCAATAAACCTTCTTTTGGTGCCTCATTCTTGTTCTGTGGTTCCTAATCTTGCACGCCCCTTTCTGCTTTATAAGTTAAATATATTTGACAAAAATATAAAATTTCCCATGGGCAAAAAAATGGAAAAGCAGCAGCAGCAGCCCATTTTGACAGATGCTTAAAGAAGACATATCAAATGTAAGTTCCTACACCGTCATTTACCTACTGAGAGCAGTAAGAACAGCTAAATGACTTGGCTGTTTGGGTGTGTGGCTGCCGACAGCAGGCCATATGTTTGCAGGCACACTATGTTTTCTTTTTGTGAGAGGCAAAGGAGGAAGAATGGAATGGCTGGCTAGGCACAAAAGCTCTCTTAAAATAATAAACTTTCAAATGTTTCCAGTCACCCACAACATACCTATTCTGCTACAAACATATCTACTTTCACCACACAGCCACCTCTTACATGCTGGCTTCTATTTACATCCCTGGACAATGGTGCTCAAGTAGAAGGCAGACATGGGGTAAAACCACAGTACACATATGGTGTTTATAGGGGAAAAGCCCACTGTGGGATTTTTTTTTTTATTCCAAAGACCTTTCATTAGTAATGTATACAGCTGTCTTCTATTGGCTAATAATCACAACAGCAATACTCAAGCAATGCTGACTTCAGGCCTAACTATGCCAAGCTGTTTGTGCTCAGCTGTAAAACATTGGAATTCTGAGTGTCAGGGGAGATACCATGCATGTTCAAAAAAAAAAAAAAAAAAAAGTTAATACAGCTGTTTTCCTCTCAGGAATGCCAAAAGAATGCAATTCCTCCCTCTAAACCTCCCCCAACCCCATTTCCAACAATTTTGTGTTCCTTGTTCATGCTAATATATGAAGACAGTATCAGAAACATAGCCCATTCTTAGTAAAAAGAATATAGAAAAAAAAATGCTTAGGCATCAGAGTTTCCAGTCATAATGTGTGCCACGTCTACAGAAAATAAAAAAACAAAAATGAAAAATTTTCTGTTAAATAAAAAGTGTGAGTACCAGACTACACACACCATAAAACATCAGTTAACAACTTCAGAGAAGATAAATAGGTTGCATGGGGAGGTGGGGGGGGGGGGGAATCAGTTATTTTTAAAAGTCTCCATCAGCACATTCTAAGCACATTTTAATATGATTATATAAAATGTTTATGTACTTATCTGTTGCTTCATTTCTTAATAAAGGAGCAACTTCATTTTGAAATAAGGGACACAGGAGCCTCAGCTCTGTGCTTCTGGGACTTCCCCACTCTCCTCGGCTTACCACCTTTGTAGAGCCACACAGACATACACAGAAGGCCTTTGTGCACAGGTCTCTGCCACAGATCTTCACAGAGCTTTTGGCAAGGTCCTCCAAGGAGTCCCTTTCTTCTCTGACTACACACAAAGGTTTTATCTTACAGTAAACAGAGAAGACATTTAACATTAGTCAATACTAAGGCAGTAATACCATGAATGTGGCTCAAAGATTTGCATAATGAAATTCTATTGTCTTGGTTTGAACTCAAAACTAGTTATGGGGGAAGGAAAAAAAAAAAAGAGGTCAGAAACAGAAAGGGCACTTTTCATTACCTGAAAGTTACATGTACAAAATGTATTTCACCTGTGCTCTTCCATAGGCTTATCTAGGCAGCTCTAAGGAGTAGAAACTACACACAACTCTACTTCTGTATAATAATATTTGTGGCTTGCCTCCTCCACACTTGCTACAATGCCTACCTGGCTCTTCCAGGATTGTAAATTAGGTATCTCTTCTGTCTCTCTCTCCCCATCAGCTTGGAGCATTCTAGTAGAATAGAGATAGGGACAACCAGAGCAATACTCATGATTCATTTGCAAGCAATGAACAGCAACTGGGCTCACCCCCACGAATTCCAACCCTTATCAGAGCAAAAGTGAACTTTTGGTATCTGCCCAGACCCACTGAGGACTTCTGTCATGGGCGGCACCCACAGTGTGTATAGGCAAACAAGAACACAGGGAAAGGGGAGAAATAAGTACATGGTCTTTCCAGCATCTCAAATATTCTATGCTCAACTAAAGAGTGATGAAGAAAAATGCTGCAGAAATTCTTTCAAATTAAGAAATAATCTCCCTCTCTGAGCTTGTATTTCTATTTTCAATAAGTCAGTGGGGGTGGTGGGGTGCTAATATGTTCAGTGTATCATTTAAATAGCACAGATAATAAAATTTAAACAAAAATATTTAGATTTGAATGTTAACAGTTCTGCTTCGGGGGAAGAGGGGGTAACTGGCAAACCTTGGAACAAAGCCAGTTCTGTGTGAAACAGCAAAGGACAGAGTAGAAACTGCAAGTGTGGAGGCTTAAATTATGTGTTAGAGTGGCTTTTAGATTCCCTTAGGTTTTTGTTTGTGTGGTGCTAGAATGTAACCTAGAGTATCCAGCATGTCAGGCAATTGCTCTACTACTGAGCTACACCCCCAGCTCTGGTCTTCTTACTTTGTTTGTTTCGGTTTTGGGCAGCAGGGATTGAACTCAGGGGCACTCTACCACTAATCCACATCCCCAGCCCTATTGTGTATTTTTTCAAGGTCTCACTGAGTTGCTTAGTGTCTCACTTTTGCTGACGCTGGCTTTGAATTTGCAATCCTCCAGTCTCAGCCTCCCAAACCACTGGGAGTACAGATATGCACCACTTAAAAGTCCTATTTTCAGTTTAATTAATGAATTTCCTTCTTTTCAGTAAGCAAAAAGATGGGAAGGTACAAGAGTGCTATTTAAGCACACTTTCAGGATGGGAACACAGTAAGTCATCCGGCAGAAGGGAACAGATGACAGCAACCTACTTGTACCTGTGCTCCTGTCACATCCAGTGTTCAGGCACATGCCTCCTGAGGAGATCAATTCTCAGAAGAGTGGGTATCCTAAAGTCAGTCCCCACAGAAGACTTTCTGGCCTTATCTATGTGATGGCCTTAATTACTGGATACTGGCTAAGTAGCCAGGAAATTCATGACTCCTCTCCACTGTTCCCAGTGTTATTCTCCAACAAAGTCATCCAATCCCTGCAGTACATAAAACTGGTCTGCTTAAAAACATCCTGGTAGAAAGCATTTAGCCCCTGTGTTATTTTAACATTTAGTATGTAGCTACTTTCCCTTCCCTCCACCTCCAAATGCACTAGTCAGAGTGGCTACGATAGCCCTCACTCGAAATACCAACTGTGGCACAAATGCTCCAGAGCATTGCTCCGGCAACCCTGAGTCGCTTCCCAGAGGCCTGCAGTATATCTCTAGTGGCATCAACATGGCATTCTGGGTGACCTTGGGACAGAATACTACAGAGTGCTGCAAAGGGCTTGTTGGTGAAAAATCTCCAACATTAGTGATGCATTCTAAGGTGATACCCCAAAAATACAACTGACTGACATAAGCAAAACTTACATCCAGATAGAAAGAAGAGGGGCTAGGGTACGGCTCGGCGGTAGAGTGCTCCCCTAGTACATACAAGGCCTTGTGTTAGAACCTTGGCACCATGTTAATTAATTAATTAAAGATAGAAAGAAGAAAACTTGAGCAATCTAGTTTAACTGCTCATGTGTAAGACCCATGTAAAAGCATCTACGAGCAGGCCTAAGTTCAAATCCTCAATTATTTGTTACACACACACATAAACACTATCAACAGGTGACCAAAACTGAGTCAAAGATCCAAACTTTTGTATTAAAAGCAATTCTGACTCACTGAACCCTAAAAACTGATAAAATTGTTCTGAAACTGCTTATATGTAGTAACATTTCCACACCAAAAACAACAACAACAAAAAACTAAATGAGTGTTATAAAACGCTTTTAATTAAGAAGCAAACATTGGGTGATCAGCTTATACAGCTGTATCTATTGAAAAGAAAATCTAATAATAACCTAAAACATCAACTCTTGTAAGTCAGAACAGATTCTCCATGCATGACATTATCGGAGTTGTTTGCTTCTTTGCTAAAGCATGCACCTGTGCCTCTATTTCTTCCTCATTGTTGTTCCCCTATCTCCTAGCTATTTTTCATTCCCCATCTTTGATTGATTATTATACAGATAACCTAACAATACAAAAGATGTTAATATTCACTCTCCTCATTTTCTATGCATCCCATTGAGCATGTAGTAGTAAATATTTAACAAGGAACTCTACTGGGGAAAATATGGTGGGGAAGGAGTAGAGTCCTGAATTGAAACGCCTGGCCAATTTCAATCCACCAACATGACATCACTGAGTGTGAAGTTGGGAAGAAGTGGCCAGCAGCACAGTGTTCCCCCATACATACATAATATTCTACCACACAGATAAAACTGATTTTCAAACTTCAAGGGCATAGATATTAGTAACAAGTAGTACAATAACCAGGAAGTGACAAGCTTTAAGTATTTATTGTCTTTGTTATCACATAAATACGCATGTGTTGCTTAATGATGGGGATACTCTCTGAGAAATGCACTGTGAGGCAGTTTCCTCATCTTGTGACTACCACCGTGTTCTCACACAAACCTAGACAGTACAGGTAAGTTGCTCGACACAGCCTTTGATGCAATTAAGAGATGCAGTGAACAGGAAAGGTATGTAGCTGCTGGCAGTGTAGCCTGGCAGACTGCTTTATGATACACTTTTTTTTTTTAATAAGTAGGACTATACCTTAAAATAATAAATAGTAAATACATAATTCATTATTGACTTAAACATCATTATAGGGCACATGGCTATAATTTAACTTGTAAGCTTATGCATTTTAATGTTTAATAATGTCTGCATTTAACAACCAGTTCAAAAAATGTTTAAAAATCAGTTCTTGAGATGTTAAAAGCCATCTCCAGCATACCACTGGCATCGTGTGCTCAATTCTACTCTATCAGACTGAGGACAAGGTGCTGCAGACCAGTGGGGATAAATCAACACCTCCTCTGCTTCCTTCAGTCAGAATGGCAGCTATTATGAAAACAAACAACAATAAGTGTTGGCGAGGATATGGGGGGGAAAGGGCACACTTCATACATTGCTGGTGGGACTGCAAACTGGTGCAGCCATTATGGAAAGCAGTATGAAGATTTCTTGGAAAATTGGAAATAGAACCACCATTTGACCCAGCTATTCCTCTCCTCGGTCTATACCCAAAGGACTCAAAAACAGCACACTACAGGGACACACAGCCACATCAATGTTTATAGCAGCACAATTCATAATAGCTAAACTATGGAACCAACCTAAGTGCCTTTCAATAGATGAATGGGTTAAAACAATGTTACATATATACACAATGGAATATTATTCAGCAATAACAGAGAAAAAATCATGGCATTTGCAGGTAAATGGATCGAGTTAGAGAAGATAATGCTAAGTGAAGTTAGCCAATGCCAAAAAACCAAATGCTGAATGTTTTCTCTGATATAAGGAGGTTGATTCTTAGAGGGATAGGAAGAGGGAGCATGGGAGGAATAAATGAACTCTAGATAAAGCAGAGGAGTTGGAGGGGAAGGGAGGGGGCATGGGTTATTAATGATGGTGGAATGTGATAATCATTACCATCCAAATTACAAGTATGAAGACATAAATTGGTGTGAATATACTCTGTATACAACCAGAGATATGAAAAATCATGCTCTATATGTGTAATAAGAATTATAATGCATTCCACTGTCATATATAAATAAAAAGTAAATAAACAATTTTTTTAAAAGAATCAGAGTAAAAGAGAGCTAATCTGAGAGTCTTCCTATATGCTTAGTTGAACAGTAGAAACAGCAGATTATGACTCGTTGACTACTGGGCTCACAGGAGTAAATAGCACCTGAGTAGAGCAATAAACATAATAATGGCCAGTGCTAGATTTCCTTTCTTCTAGTGCGTGTGCACGCACACACACACAAGACTGCATCAGGCCACACAAAAACAGGTAATAACAAGTGTTGGTGAGAATGCAGAGAAATTGGGAAATCTCATGCACTGTTGGTAGGAATGTAAAATGGCACAGCCACTTTGGAAAACAGTCTGGCAATTTATCAAAAGATTAAATATAGTTACCATATGGCTGAACAATTCCACTCCTAGGAATACACTCAAGAGAAATAAAATGTATGTCCCCATAAAAACTTGTACACAAATGTTCAACATAAAATTATTATTAACAGACAAAAAGTAAAAAATAACCCAAATGTCCATTAGTTGATGAATGGATTAATAAAATGCAGTATATTCATACAATGGAATATTATCTAGCAATAAAAACAAATGAGATATAATACATGCTACTACGTAAAGGAACTTCAAAAATGTTCGGCTAAGCAAGAGAAAATAATTACAAAAGATCATCTATGATTCATTTATATGAAGTGTCCAGAATAAGCAACTTCATAGAGATAGAAAGTAGATTAATAGTGGCGTAGAGCTGGGGATGTGGGGGAACTGGAGGTGACTAATGCCTGTGGGATTTTTTTTTTCAGGTGAAAAAAATTCTAAAATCAACTGTGGTGATGGCTACACAAGTAGAATATCCTAAACCACTTTAGGTAAACTTGGAATACATGAACTGTATGGATGTGAATTATACCTTAAAAAAACTGTTGTCTTTTTTTTTCTTTTTAAGTTGTATTACAGGCGATCCTTGCCATAGATAATACACAATAGTCCTCAGAAATTGTCTGGCTTTGGTGAACAAGTGTATTAGTCAAATGAACATCTATGTTTAGTGCCAGGTCTTAGAAATCTAATCAGTCATAATCCTAAATGCTGCACAAAATGTCTATTTCCCAGTTCCTACTATGGTAATCAAAAAGTTTTGAATTTATCAGATTTAGGCCTGAATCCCCAGTAGCCTGCAGAATACACATGCATGCAAAGCAGTTTCTTCAATAAGTGACCCATAACAGTCTTTTCTGAAGTGATTTTTCCAGGACTCCATGAGAGGAAAGTCTGAAACACACTAAATTCATTAACCAGAAGACTTCCTTGTGCTTCCTTGACTTTATATGTAGAGATTTTTTTCCAAACTGCATTGGAAAATAAAAGGATTGGAAAAGCGATCAGTCAGTTCACATTCCACCCCACCAATATCCACATTTGCCCAAAGGCAGACTTGAGAGTAAGATATTTCAAAAGCCCTTCAGTCCTCCATCTGATGACAGTTCTATTTAACAGTTAATAATGAACATAACTAAGAAATTACAGAAACATTGTACCAAGAATGATCATTGACAAAAATGAGTCTGAGACTTATTTTTAAAGGCTTTCTAAAAGTAAAATCACTCCCGGCCTTCCACTTATTTTAATAATCTTCTTTTTTAAAATTCCTTCACATTTTAAATGTTTGATATGTTATGAAAATTGCCAAAAATACTTTCAATTGTGAATTAGGAATTAAAAACACAAAATACAGGTGCTAGGGCTGAGTCTCAGTGGCAGAGCACTTGCCTAGCATATGTGAGGGAGGCACTGGATTCAATCCTTAGCACAAACTACAAAAACAAGCAAATAAAATAAAGGCATGCTATCCATCTACAACTACAAATATATATATTATACACACACACACACACACACACACACATATATATAGTTTTGGGGTTTTTTTTGTTTTTTTTTAAGCCATACAGGAGCTGGGGCTGGGGCTATAGCTCAGTGGTTGAACACTTGCCTAACCACGTGTAAGGCCCTGGGTTCGATCCTCAGCATACATAAAAATAAATAAACAAAATAAAGGTCTTATGTCAATTTATAACTTAAAAAACCCACAAAATACAAAAATGAAAATAGTGATTGTTTTTATTACTCTGGATTCATAATAATTATAGCCAATATAAATATTTAGTAATAATTTACTATTTTGACTTACTTGTAAAAATAATCAAAAGCCAATATTATAAAAATAAATGGTTCTGTTCTTTATAAGCAATGAGTATACTTTAATATAGTTATATAGACTTTTTCCATTAATCTTGCTCTACCATCAGATTATGCCTTTTCAGTACATCAACTGATATTTCTAATTTATAGCTGACTTTTTAGTTCTTTGTTCCATGACGATCTTGAAAGGAGCTGACCAATACTACTGAATTTGGAAGGCAGTTTTCATGTCTTTGGTGTTTAACAGCTCTTCCCTAAGATTTAATATGCCTTCTTGCAGTATAAACCCTAGAAGATATTAACATATACCACGGCAAGGAACAGTCTAAGCAGCAGGCTGGTGATACAAACAGGAACTAAGCCATAGACAGGGAGCCAGTAGAAATGCAAAGTCATGGGTGGAGGTAGGAAGGTTCTCCCCAGCAAGTGGAAACCAAGTTCCACCGTGGGCAAGACCGAGTGAGCACAGTCAGCTCCAGTTTAATTTCAGAATAAGTCTGCAGACAGAGGAATCTGCTCAAGGAGTCAGCTGGGGGCTACACAGGGACACAGTTTAATGTAGTATGTAGGATTGTATAATGGAGATGCCTAGTACTAACCTTAGCTTCTAAACCACTTCAGATGAGAAAGAGTAAAACCAGGCTTACAACCAAGCAGAAGGCTGACTCAGGTCAACTGCTACCCACCTTCCCAATCCTCTCGGAGACCTAAGGCAATCTGCAAATGTACCTTTCCATTTACAAAGGAATCTTATTCCTATCTGCAAAATGTGGCAGTGAAACTAACTGGTTTCGAAGGCTAATGCTATGATATTTGGGGTACCTGAAGATGATGGAACAAATACAAGACTTAAGTGTACATGAGATGCATTAAAATAGACAAACAAGCTAATGCTTTAAAATAAAGTCTGAGCTGGTCATGGTGGCACACGCTTGTAGTCTTAGTGACTTGGAAGGCTGAGGCATGAGGATCCCAAAATCAAAACCAGCTTTACCAACAAGTGACAACCTCACCAGACTACCTCAAAATAAAAAATAAAAGAACTCGGAATGTAGCTCAGAGGTAAAGCACCGTTGGGTTCAATCTCAGTCGCAACAAGAAAATCTGATCCCTGACCATTTTTTTGAATCTTTGGCTCATGTGGTTCCTTTTGTTAATCATCAACTGCTAACTACTTCAGGCCAAAGAAACCCAAGGATGGAGACTTTAAAATCAATGTAAACTTCAATTCCCTGGGGACATTAGCGAGGACTATTCAGAACTTAAGACCTACACACCAATTTATTATTTAACTTGTCTTCATTCTTCTTCAGATATTGGGGTTTTCCTACTGATTTTCATGGAGTAAGTCAGAGTTGACCCAAAACTCATCTAAATGAGAACTCATATTTCTAAACATTCATGTAAGGAGAGCTGGCATACCTCCTCTGAGTCATCTACCCTAAATGCCTCTAGCAAAATCCACTTTAGAAAACACAGGGTCCCACAGTCATCAAGACAGACAGTGTGGGGATTGATGGAGGAGGGACAGACGCAGATCAACAGAACAAGACAGATGACTCAGAAGAAGACCCACACATGGAGGCCCAAAGGATTTCTTTCAAAGGTAAAAAAGCAATGCAATGAAGGAAGATAGTCTTTTCAATAAGTTTGCTGAGGAAGGAGAGAAGACAAAGGAAGAAGGGACAAGGTTTCGGGGAAAGAACGGTTAGGAAAAATTCAACCTAAATCTAATACCTTCTACAAAAATTTGCTCAAAACTGATCACAGACATAAATGCAAAATGAAACCTACAAAACTTATGGGGAAGGGGATACACAGGAAAAAATCTTTTGGACCTTGGAGCAACAAAGAGTCTTTAGATTTCACACCAACAGCAAAATAGGAAAAATGATAAATTAAACATCACAATGAAAAACGTTTGCTTTACTAAAGAACCTGTTAAATGATATAAAGATAAACCACAGCCTGTGAAAAAGTACTTGCAAACTACGCATCTAAAAAAGATCTTGTATCTAGAATATATAATGAACTCTCAAAACTCTACATTAAAAACATAAACAAAAAATCTAGTTAGAAGTAAAAGTCATGAAGAGACAGTTCACCAAAAAGAATATACACAAAACAGATAAGCACAAGATATTCAACATCACTAACTATTGAAGGAATATTATTAAAACCACAATGATAATTTAAAATATTTATGAGACCAAATGTTGACAAGGATCTGGACCAGTCATACATTGCAGATAGGACATAAAGTGGCCTCACTGCTCTGGAAAATTTGAGCAGTTTTGTATAAAGCTAAATATACAATTATAACAGGACATTGCACTGTACTCTTGGTACACTGTCACAGCCTGAGCTGCTATAACAAAAATATCATAATTTATAAAGGACAGAAATTTATTTCTCACAGTTCTAAATTCAGGAAGTCCAAGATCAGGGCCATTCCTCATGAACGGTGCCTTCTTACCGTGTCCTCACAGGGCAGAAGGGATGAATAATTCCCTTAGGTATCTTAAGGACACTAATCCTACTAACAAAGGATCCACACGCCTGACCTAATCACCTCCCAAAGGCCCCACCCTCTTAATACCACCACGTTGGAGGTTAGGTTACACATTAAAATTTGGGAGCACAAAATAAGGCATTTATCCCAAATAATGAAATGTCATGTTCATATAACATGTACACAAATATCCATGGCAGTCAGGCACAGTAGCAAATGGCTATAGTCCCAGCTACACAGGAGACTTAGGCAGGAGGATTGCTTGTGTCCAGAGTGTGGGGCCAGCCTGGATAATATTAAAACTATCTCTCTCTCTCTCTCTCTCTCTCTCTCTCTCTCTCTCTCTCTCTCTCTCTCTCTCTCAGTGGGGGGTTGTAAAACCCTATCTCTTTAAAAACTAAAAGTGAGCCAGGCACGGTGGTGCACACCTGTAATCCCAGCAGCTCAGGAGGCTGAGGCAGGAAGATCTCGATTTCAAAGCCAGCCTCAGCAAAAAGGAGGCACTAAGCAACTCAGTGAGACCCTGTCTCTAAATAAAATACAAAATAGGGCTAGGGATATGGCTCAGTGATCGAGTGGCCCGAAGTTCACTCCCGGTACCCAAAAATAAATAAATTGATTAATTAATTAATTAAAATGAGAAAATAA
This sequence comes from Ictidomys tridecemlineatus, assembly GCF_052094955.1. NCBI lineage: Eukaryota > Metazoa > Chordata > Mammalia > Rodentia > Sciuridae > Ictidomys > Ictidomys tridecemlineatus. The sequence goes on along the minus strand of NC_135479.1, from coordinate 116,880,159 downwards.
ATTCATGGAAGTTTTATTTAAAATAGCCAAAACTAGAACAACTACATGTCTGTCAACAGGCTAGCACACAAACTTATCCATATCACAGAATACTACCCAGCAGTATCAAGTACTGAACTACCAATACAACAAATGAATCTCAAATTATGCTGAGAAAACAGCCAATCTAAAAAATCTACACACTGTAAGATCCCATTTATATAACATTCTTGAAATAACAAAAGCTATAGTGAGGAGAACAGATTAGTGGTTGGTGGATTAGGGATGATGGGGAAGTGGGGAGCAGCTCTAATAAGATAGCAGAACAGAGTCTTTCTTGTGGTTATAGAACAGTTCCATGTTTTAAGTGTGGTAGTGATTGCACAAATATGAATAAGACTTTTGGATTGTACCAATATTAATTTCTAGCTTAAATACTGAAATATAGCCACTCAAGATATTACTTCCCATCAAAACTGGAAAGATACATAGAACCTCCATGCTCATTTTTTTGCAACTCCCTAGGAACTTATTTTGCAAATTTAAAATTTGTTAAAATACTAGGAGCTATAGAACTATTCTGAGTGCAAATTCTGGTTCTGCTACTAACACTTCAGATAAATTAGCTAGCCATTCTGAACTTTAATTTCTTCATTTTTAAAATAAAGATCATATTAGCTAGCAGCTTAAGTTATAATTAAAAAGGGGAATAAAAATAAAAACCGGGTTATATCTGAGACAAATGAGATGAGATGGCACAGTGTTTTTCAAGCAGAGTGCCACATATAGAACTACATGCATGATTAAGTCACCCATTCCTGCAACTTTTCACAATTCACTAATAAATGTGACTTATGTGTTCACAAAATTACATTTATATCTAAAAGCATTATTAGAACAATAGTCATGCCATGACTGCAGAGGGGACTACTGAGGACACATAAACTTTTTATAATCTATAATCTGATGATGAATACACCTCAAAAGAGTAAGCAAGCATTCTACAAAGGAAAGTGGTTTGACCTAGAAATTTGATATGGCTCATTTCTATATCAAGATCAAACAGATTAATTAGTTGCTTTTTGACCAAATAAGTTCTGGTTACTTTGCAAAGTGAACATGTAAGAAAAACTTCAAAATGTAGCTCTAGTCACTTCTCTCTAGATCCCCCTCCACAAGGAGGTTTTCCAAGTTCCACTAGCAAATGATACAAAGAACTGTTTAAGCTCTTGGCTGCCACTCTGACCCCCTCATGCCCACCTGGTTCCCTCTTGCATGTAACGGAAATTCCTGTGCCAGGCCCTGCAGCCCACAGGAAGGCCACAGCCAGCCTTGGGGGCAACAGCTCACCTGGCTGCATTCTGCACTCTACCTGAACACTTCCTCCTGCCTTTGCCCAACACCAGGATGAAGTGCCACTTGGCAACCAGGGAAAAGCCACTGGAGTGGGCGGCTAATGGTGGGAACAATAGCAGTTCTGAGCCAGGCTTGGTTGAATCGCATTGGGGGAATAAAAGGAAAGAAGACAAGACACCAGACAGATGATGGCCAAGTTCTTTTATTCAAAACAATTGTATTAATTTGTGCAATTGATGACAGCAAAACATATGAAGTTAATAAAACCTTCTGTAAAACTACAAGGCAAAGAGACGGGCAATGTGGCTTTGCAAGGGATCTGAAGTTTCATTTAAACAAAGAGTCTCCTGAAAATCTGTAATGCAGAAATTATCTCATTACCATCACACAAAAGAATGACCACCCCCCACTGCCATGGCTTCCTACTCACAGCTGTACTCAAAGAATAGATTTACCAAGACCATTTGGAAAAAGAGTATCTGGGCCTTTTTTTTTTCCTGGCATAAGTTCAGAAAAAAGTGGGGGAGGCATATAATTGCATACACAGCACCTCTGCTACTGAAACAGGATTACCAGATAATGCAGTTTCTCCCCCTTCTTGCCCCTCACAAAGTATAAACCCAGCCTACAACTCAGCAACAAAAAAACCCAAGTCATAAGTGACTTGGATGACTTTCTTTACAAGCATCGTCTGTGAAACTCAAAGCCTCTTAAAGTAAATCAAATGACTGTACTGAAAATGTAATTAGACTTGTTATGTACTCAATATTTCATTCTCTCCCTTCCATTCCTAGTTTGCTTGCTTTTCCTGGGAATTTGTTTGCTTCAGGCAGAGGCTTCTGTTTACTAACTTGGGGTGGTAGTGTGGGGAGCCACAGAGGAAAATGACTTACAGGGAAGGAGAAACATTGGAAAATGCAGCCAACATAAGTCATTTCCAAAATGTGTTTGTGAACCCAAGACCACCTAGCTACTGGACTTGAGGCCAGTGCTGACCAGAAACAAGATCCATATGCTAAACCTGAATCTGCCCCAATTTTGTTCCATAACTGAGATGGAAAACCCATCAAGGTTGCTACAGTCACTAGCTGAGAGATGATGAAGGCGCAAAGGCCGGAAAATGGTGAAAGCTGTGAAATTTTAATTCTAAGGCACCTTGAAAGTTACCGTGATACCTAACATCGTGACCCTACCTGAAGGTACAGATCCTCACCTAAAAAATGAGAAGAGTGAATCAGATCAGTGGTTTCTAAATGAAGTATGCTGTGATTGGTCAGAGGAAAAATTTCAAGGGCCACAAACAGAAGAAAACCAAGCAGGTGAGCCCATCCCTCTACCTTCAGTCAACTCCACTTGCATCTGTTTTGAATACTGGACTCCCAAGTGAAAATCACTGAAAGAAAGACTCTATAAAAACTTCCGAACAACAGAGGAAGTCACTAAGGTTTAGATCAGATAAAAATTAAATTCCCATCTCATTCTAAAAATTCCACAATACCTTTATTTTTGGAGAAGGTATCAAGAAGGTAACAGGAAGCTAGCTGTCCCTGGAGCTATTCAAATAAGCAAATTTGAAGTATTAAAGAATAAATGAAGCATAAATACAAAATGTGCCTGGAACAGGATGCTGACACCATAGATGGGAAAATCACGCCACAGCGATTGAGCCCTAACAGTTTCTCAGAGTCCTTTGCTTCAGTTCCTACTGAGCTGGAGAAAGGTGAGCTTTCTCCACGAAGACACAATACTCAGTTGTTTGGTTCAGGGGTTTTATTTTATTTAATATCTGTCTGCATGGTGTCCGCAAGATATGGCTGGGCACCCAGACTTCCCAAACACAAATGTGGCCCGTGAAGGCTGCAGGATGCAGGCAGCTGGCCTTCTAAAAGCATCCTCTCATATGTCTGAGGCTGACTGGGTCTCACCCCAGAAGTCTACTCCTGCTGATAAAAAACCCTTCCTCTGGCCAACCAAATCACTGTTTGATGCTCGTGGTATTCTTCACTATTCTCTTCCCCCTCCTCCCTTCCTATAAGAAAGATGTCTTTTAAGTATATCTACAAGGAAACCTGAACAGTTAGGCGCTTTCCCCTGTTAATTTGCTCCTTATCCTGCTGGTGATTCATGCCCTGGGCCCGCTCCTTCCTCAGCACACTGAGGCAGCTCTGTTCTGTCATTTGTGGGAGGCCACATCAGCAGGAAGCAGCACTGGCTGCCAGGTCACAGTCAAGACTGTCTGCAGCAGGGCAGGGCAGTGCAAAGCAATTCAGGACAGAGGCTGCCTCTATGGCTTCTCCCCAGCACAGGAGCGCTCAGCCTGGAGGAAGGCTAGTCTCTCAGCAGCACAGTGACAACAGTTTAGGGGAGACTTGAAACACGACAGTTTAGAATTTCCCCATTTCTAAATGTTCCCCAAATAGTTCCAGTTATAGAGTTACAATTTTCCCTTCTTCTCCTTCCTTTTCTTAGAGGACTTACTGTACCGCATCCAGATTCATATTTGGAAAATGCTGCCACAGGCCAAATCAAACTTCGTCGTGGCTTTCTGGCTCCTGAGTCCAACAGAGGAAATTCTGCACACCCAACCAACCAATCCCAGCAGCTCGACACACAGCTGTGAGTCAGGGTGGAAAACTTGACCTAAGGGGCTGACGCAGAGCTGTGGTCACTCTGGGTCTTTTCTCTTCTAAACACACACAGTAAATACAGTAAACAAAGAAGCCATGCCAGATGGCATCGAAATGCTGAACAGGATGGATTCATGACACAGGAAAGGAATCACCTTGTACAAAGAGACGGCCTGAACAAATGTCAATACTGTATTTCATGAAGCTGGCTCACTAAGTTCCAAACCAATCCCACTAATGAAAGCCAACATGATTAATGTTAACGTGTTAAAACAGCAGGGGCTCCTAGGCACCTGGACTGTCTAGGAGTTTCTTAATTTGCTGCAAATTTAAACCAGCGATCCTGTGAAAAGAAGAAATGTGGTTTTTCTCCAAAGTGTCTTAAGTTGAGAGTTTTCCCCCTCTGTTCTCAGAGGAAGGGCTTCTTAAGGGGCAAAACTCAAAACTTTCTCTCCCAAAATACCAGGTTTGCTAAAGTCTTTCTCATGGAGAATATGAGCAGGAGAGAAAGGAAGAGAAAGAGTAGTTCAAAACATGGAAAATGATGTGTAAATGGGAGGAAAGGCACTGGATGGAGAACAGCATGTATGGAAACAGCAAAGGAGGACACATCCCAACAGCTGTGCATGGACTGAGCCTCTCCTGAGAAGACTTAGTGCCCCATGCACACATAAACCCAAAAGCCAGAGCACAAAGCTCTAAGAAAAGTCTAGCATGAAAAGGCATCAAGAACACAACCTGAAACGGAGGGAAATAGCCAGGAGCCTCCACAAGGCTGCAGAACCAATGTTTTCTGTAATGAGAAACTAGCAGTCGTTGAACCAAATCAAATGTTACAGTAATTAGAGATTTAGTGAAATAAAACTTTGTATTCAACCATTTGTAAAAATGAAGAAGCCCAACTCATCTAAACTGAGTGGCCACTTCAAATCTGGTCTTCAAACAGGGTTGAGTATCCATAAGTGGGTATCTCCATTTATGATGGAGAAAGCAAACATATCATTCTACTGTTAATTTACTGAAAACCCAACAAGTATTTCAAGATGAATTAGCTACCAACTAATGAATTAGCTATTAGCTTTAAATAAACATATAGCATTTTCATGGAAGAAAAGTACCTTTAAAAAGTTAGAGAAATCCTTAAAGAGTTTATCAAAAATAAAACTACCAAATCTCATATAATTTTTGTACATCTGGAATAAATTTAAATTAGTTATGTGAGGGAAGTATTTAGAGAGAGATGGACTAGATCCAAAGGTAATCTCTCTCCTGGTTCACATGGGAGTAGAAGGGAAGCAGAGAGGGGTGTAAGCAAGCAAAGTTAAGTATTTTCCACGTAAGTGCTAAAAGCCCATAATATAGAACTGGGTAATATGGTTTTCAACAGAATAATGTTGTAAGAGCAAACACACAGATGAACAATTGAAGAACCTTAAAACATTTTAAAACCCAAAGTACAGATTTTGCCAAAAAGCTGGGTTGTGGCTCAGCGGTACAGCACTCATCTCACATGTGGGAAGCCTTGGGTTTTGATTCTCAGCACCACATATGAATGAATGAATGAATGAATGAATGAATGAATGAATGAATGAATGAATGAATGAATGAATGAAGGTATTGTGTTCAACTACAACTAAAAAAAAATATTTTAAAAAACTAAATTAGTGTATTCCACTGATTCCAAGTAACCTTTTTCACATTTTAACATCACCAGAAAAAGGAATGAATTGTAAAGGTAAAATTTCTAAGCTGATTCTAAACTGCAAAGCCTGAGTTAAAGTGTAAAAGACCGGGCATTGTAAAGCTTCCAAGCTGCAGGGCTTGGGTTAAAAAGTGAAAGACTAGGTATTGTTAAAATTCCTCTGCTACCCCCAGAACCTGTAATCCCTGTAGCTGTTAGGACAATACTGGAACTGCCCAGTAAATATTTCCACTGTTTCCACTGGTTGTCTAATAACCTGGGACTCTGTGTAGTATGTCACGTAGTCCTCCTTGAGGCCCTAAAACCAATCAGTTTGAATGTGTATCCCCGCTTAGAGGTGACCAATTACCCCTGCCCAGACTGTTCCCGCCAATGAATGTACTAATCATATCTCAGAGTTGTTGTTCAATTTTCCTGCGCCTCATGATGATTTGTTCTGATGTATGCAAAGTCCCCCGCCCTCTCCAAAAAGTGTACTTAAGCTCTGCTTGACCTCTGCTCTGGGCTCTAGGCCACTCTCCCTTCCTGAGTGATCCTCTTCAATAAACTCCCTCCGGCTCAGTGCATGAAGCTGGTCTCTTGATGGCCCCTTCTCTTTTGTAGATATGTAAAACAATAGTGCATTTTAATATCAATGAGATAGTAAGATTCAATGAAATAAGCCTTAGAAATCACCTCAATGTTCTAGAGATGAGAAACTAGCAGCAAGAATCTTATCAAGTGCAGTAGAGAAGAAGTCACACAGACTCATCTGAGGGAGAGCTCCTAGGCAAATAAGCCACACTTGTTTATAGGGGTTTTCATTTGCAAATTAACTCCATACCCTAAATATCCGAAGACATTTCAAAATATCCAAAGGTTATTTTTTAACGCAAAGTAAGCTAAATACTTATGACAATGCTATCTTTAAAAATATATTGGATGCCAATTACCTCTAAATCTATAGAGGTAGGACCCAAGCACTGGGATTATTATAATTATTTTTTTTAATTCCAAGTGATTCATACATGGCCAGAGTTAACCATTAATATAAGCACCAAGCATACAAAAGTTACATATGTTAAAAAGATAAAGTGGAAAAAGGCAATTACTAAAACAAAAAAGTACACCAGGTACTTTCCTTTTGTTACTTGTCAAGATCATTAACATGTGCTAATAAAATTTTGGAAAAATTCATGTAGTACATAAAGAGTGTCAACTGATAATTTAACAACTTTCAAACAGAAAAATCCTAAGTAATTAAGCTCTTGAAGTCTGCCCACACTTAATCTATTTAAGTAAAGCTTAATATTTTCACAAAAATTAGGGACATTTGAATGAAAAAGAATCTATAAGGAAGTTAAAGGGAGAGAAGAGAAAGAGATTGAGAGGTAGGTAGAATTTTAGAAATTATCTGTTTCCCTTATTTTAAGGTGAGGAAACTCGCGGCCCTAATGAATGGAACCAGACTGAATGGAAAGGGAAGTTAAATCTGTATCAGAAAATTCTTGTGCTCGTCTCAGAGCCAGATTTCATCAGGCTTATTCATTTAAAAGGGAAGAGAAAAAATTAAGAATATAATCAACTGATTTTTACTGTGAGTTCAATGTCCAATGACCTTTTGATGTAAACCAATTTTCTTAGAAGTTGCACAACACAGGGTCTCTGGAAGGCATACAGTTAATAAGATTTTTATCAAGGAAGGGAAATAGGCTTGAAATAAATTTGAAAGAGGCCAGATTAGAAAGGCTATTTCACCCTTCCTGTTGAGCCATTTCCTACATCTCCTAAACACATATCCAGAGTTACTCTGCAGCACTTTGGCTCAGATTTTAAAGAATCTCATTTTCTTCAACGTCTGTTCTATGGTTAACTACTTGCCTTCTGACTATTCTGGGAATAGCCAAGAAACAGGTAGAATGCACCTGTTGTTCTTGAGTTACATCTGAGCTGGAGGCTGGCATTCTATTTACTTATGAAGAATGTTAATTGCTGATACCAGCATGACAGTGCAATGAAGAGCAGAAAAATGATCAATGAACTCAACTCACAGAATAACAGCAGAACTCTCCTAGAAACTATGAGAACACTCCTCAACACGGAAACCATCATTACTAATAATGGGTCTGGGAATCAACAATCTGACCTTTAAAACTGTTTTTTACAACAGGGCACAATGTCTAAATTTCTACAATGATGTCCTGTCCACATGAGAAAAGGAGAGAAAGAACATGGGTGACCCTGTTTCCCACGTTTCTATGGAGCCATTCCCTAACCGCCACCATCCCTCATGGCTGGTCTCTCTCTGGAGCCAGTGTTTCTCAGTTCCACAGCATTACTGGGGGTGAGTTCTATCTATTTTGAATTCTGAGTCACATCCTTTCTCCCCAGTTTTAAATTTTAAAACTTTCCCGTTTCTTTACAATACTTTACAAAGCAAAGCCAGCTTCCATATCAGTCCAGCTACTTTTTAATCCTCCTCCCCTTTGGCTTGTTTTTTAACTAAGGCCAGCAGACCAGGGAGATATATTATCTTATACAGTAATATATACTATCATTTCATCTCTTCAGAATATTTTTTATCCTTGTACAGGTTTCCTAACTCATTGATTTTTTTTCTTTTTTTTTTTTTTTTTTGGTGGGGAGGTTGATACCAGGGATTGAACTCAGGGGCACTTGACCACTGAGCCACATCCCAGCCCAATTTGTATTTTATTTGAAGACAGGGTCTCACTGAGTTGCTGGGCTTGCAAGTGTGTGCTATTGTTCCTGGCTCATTGATCTTTAAGTATTATATAAATACTAGTCATTAAACTTTTATATCACTAGAAGGACTAGGAATATAGGTCAATGGTACAGCGCTTGCCCAGAATGGCCCAAGACCTTAGGTTTGATCCCCAAAATCGTGAAAAATAAAAAATATCACTAGGATATATTTAGCAATCCTATTTATTCTCTTTATATGGGAATTAAAGCATAGAGGAGGAAAATTAATTCCTAATAAAATGGCAACTGAATTTGGAGATGTAAACTGAAAGCCTATAAAAACAAATTCTTTGAAACTAAGGTTCAAACCTCAGTTCACTGGAAATTTTTCAGACACAAAGAGGAAGAAGAAAAAAATTCTGTGAGCTTATGAATAAAAAAAAATATTAAGCCAATTTGTCTTTTTTATTCTTTTGCATTTTCTTGTCCATTCTATGACTAAACTTAATCCTAAGAGTCCTGTTTTTCATTTCACTTATGGGCATGACTTCTATAAATCTCCTTTTCTTACAAGTATCCCCCACCATAACCATCTCCTACCTCAGCTATGCTCAGAAGTCCTGATGATCAAGAACATCAGTACCACCTGGGAACTTCTCAGAAATATAAATTCTCAGGCCCCCATCTACTACACACCTGAATCAGAGATACTGGGGGCAGAAGCAGCTACTGTTTGATTCTGATCCAGGCTCAAATCTAAGAACCAAGGTATTACCCTACTGGAAATCATCAAGGGCACTGTCATACTTGGGATCTATTTATTTTGGGGACCACCCCAATCAAGCATCAAAGTTTTTTGTGGGTATTCACACCATTCAAGGTCCTCAGCTTGATCTAGATAAAGAGAACCAACAGGAAAGCAAGAGTCCCAGCTCAACTCTTTAATAAAAGCAAATGGAAACCATGCTCAAAGAAGCATCTGAAACCTAAGTTGTAAGATGATTATTTTCTCTCCTTTTTTAATATGTTTTAGTTGTAGTTGGACACAATACCTGTATTTTATTTATTTATTTATTTTTATGTGGTGCTGCGGATCACTCAGTGCCTCATACGTGCAAGGCGAGCGCTCTACCCCTGAGCCACGCCCCAGCCCCAATTTTTCAATTCTATCCACACTATATACCTTATCTGTTTCAATCAACTTTGAATTAGTTAAAATAAACATGCTATTATGTTTACATCTAAAGGTAAAATAAATCTACTATGCTGAAAGCTTAAACTTCAACTCAAGCTGAAACCTTTATTTATTATTTACATCAGTTTACAACAAAAGATAAAGAGCAGTTTTAAAAGGTTCAGTACAGTCACCGTAGAGATTTTATTTAATAAGTATATGAATAAGAGAGTAAAGATCTTTAGGCTCTTCAAAACACTACCAAACTTCCTAAAGAAGGCTAACCTGGATGAAGAGCCACAGGTACATGGCAATGTGATACACATGGTGAAAGTACATCTAGCCTGAGTTGCAGAATAGAATGATCAACTCTGTTGCAGAAGGTAGAGCCCTCTCCAATGGAATTAGTACCCTTTAAGAGGCCCAAGAAAGATCTCTAGCCCTTTCAACCAGGTGAGGATTTAGCAAGAAAGCATCATCTATGAACCAGAAGGCTCACCTGCATCAGACACCAGATATGCCAGAATTCCCAGGCTCTGAAACCAAGAAATATATATTTTTTTTTAATAAGCCAACCCAGTCTGGTATTTTCATTATGGAAGCCCTAACAAACTAAGACAAGTACATTAAGAAATTACTTTCCTTGTAAAGGTAAAATTTCCAAGCTGATTCTAAGCCGCAGAGCCTGAGTTAAAGTGTAGAAGACCAGGCATCCTAAAGTTTCCAAAGTGCAGGGATTGGGTTAAAAAGTAAAAGACTAGGTATTGTTAGAGTCCCTCTGCTACCCCCAAAACCTGTAATCCCTGTAGCTGTTAGGACAATACTGGAACTGCCCAGTAAATATTTCCACTGACTTTCTGGTTGTTTAATAGCTAAGGGTTCCGAGTTGCTTGGCACGTAGGCATTGCAGGACCTAAACCAATCAGTTTGAATGTGTACCCCACTTAGGAGCACCAATCACCCCTGTCCAATCTGTTCCCGCCAATGTATGTACTAATCCTGACTCAGGGTTGTTGTTCAATTTCCCCGCGCCTCATGATGATTTGTTCTGATGTATGCAAAGCCCCCCACCCTCTCCAAAAAGTGTACTTAAGCTCCACTTGAACTCTGCTCTGGGCTCTGGGCTGCTCTCCCTTCTTGAGTGAGCACAGAGTCCCAGCGCGCTGGAATGGATCCCCAATAAGTCCCCTTTTGCCAGTTGCATGGAGTCAGTCTCTTGGGTGGTCTCTCCCTCCGACGTTTCGCCAGACCCTTACACCTTGGGCTGGGGTTCTGGCTCATTTGTAGAGTGTTTGCCTAGCATGTGTGAGGCACTGGGTTCAATTCTCAGCACCACATATAAATAAAGTCCATCAAAAAAAAAAAATATATATATATATATATATATATAAATGAAATGACCTCCCTTTACTCTGGATACCTAGGATGTGACAGAGATAACTAAGTTACAAAGATAACTAAGTGAGTTACAAAGATAACTAAGATTTGACCCTTACCCTTGAAGAACTCAATCCAGTCTTCCTTAAAGGCACTTCTAACACAAACTTTTCTATTTCAAGTTAAAAGTGTAAGAACAAGAACAAAAAGAACAGAAAGAAGAAAGCAAAAAATAAAAGACTACAAGCTGTGAAATAAAATGTGGCAGACAATTAAAGTGATGTGACACTGTTTGCTTTTCTGAATTACCTGACATGCAAAGATCTGTGACATTTAAGAACTCTGAACAGTGGTACCTTCAGAGATGACATTATAATCATTGATTATTAAGCCCAAAAGGCAAAAAAAAAAAAGTACAGAAGCTATACTCCCATTGCATAATTTTAAAATGTATTATTTGAAGCTTTAGAGCTGAAATATGAGAATATCTAAAAATTTCTAATAACCCGAGTTCACATGGGCTTTCTGAAATGTTTCTAAGGTTATGAGTAACAAAAATGAAAGGAGGCTCAATATCTACCTATAAGGAAGACCTGGAATTTATAATAATGGTTCTTATTTATGGATCCTTACTATGACTCAGAAATATTCTTAGTCCTTTACATACAGTTTCTCATTTAGTCCTCATGGCAATCCTTGAAGATAGATATTACTCTGGAGTGTGCAGAAGAAGTAATTTTACAATATTAAAATATTTGTGCTAACATGCAGGAATTTTGAAGCCAGGCAATCTCACCCCAAAACCTATAATGATCTTACCAATATGCCTCACTGTCCCTTAGCATGGTCTAAGAGTAGGGGGTACCAAATACAGATTAGAAGAAGTATGGAATTTAATGGAAATGTAAAAGGCAAGGCCTATAGAAGGGGAGGCATACTCAGAGGAGCTGCTTTCTTGGGTACAACAGAAGGTTCTAAGGGCTTATGTGAATATGGCTGCTCAGGCATGGTGTGAGAGTTAATAGCTATTATCTAAAGAAAAGCAACAACTGAAGCTTCAGCTACAACAAGACTTGTTTGAAATGCATGGAACAGTGGGGTCATTGTTTTAGCTACAATCCTATATCTGAACAGTATACACATTCCCATAAACCTTCATCTGAAATGTTTGAAAATGTTTGAACTGGTGCCATCATTAGCAATCCCATGAAAGCCTATTATAAATAAGCAATGAAACAGAAGCTGGAACTTCAACTGATTTCCACAAGCAGGACAATAAGTCACTGCCCACAATTAATCGTGCAGTCTCTTCAGGAAAAAATAATAATTAGCAAAGCTGTATACATGACTAGATGAGGAGGAAGATAACAGCACTTACAGTGGATTATCTCACAACCCTATCAGATGGGTATGAACACTACTCCCATTTTAAAAAAGGAAAGTGAGGCTCAAAGGGCAAGCACTAGCTAGCAAAGGACCAGGGATTTGCACTAGAGAGCATTTACTCTAAAAACTTAATACCAATTAAATCTTTTAACAAATCACTAAAATTCTACGTAGAGAAAATCTGATGATATTTCACTGGGTGAAGTTTTGTTTAAAATTCCATAATTATACAAGTATAAAAATAGATAGCAACAGGGCTGTGGTTGTAGCTCAGTGGTAGAGCACTTGCCTGGCCCATGTGAGGCACTGGGCACAATTTTCAGCACCAAATATAAATAAATTATTATAATAAAGGTCCATCAGCAACTAAAAAGAAATAAAATAAAATAAAAAATAGCAATAATCAAGGTAATTGGAAAGTACCTTGATTATTGCTATTATCACAGTGATCTTTAAAAGAAAAGCTGTCACACCTGACATCCTACCAGAGTCAGAGTGCCATCAGTGATTATCACCAGAAGGAGAAAGATGGCAGCAGAAACACCATATACCTTCCTTAAAAAAGACTCAACGTCTCCTGGGCAAGCAACATGGTTTGGCATTAATGAACCAAGCCATGACAATACTCAATCCTCCAAGACAGTGTAAGTACCATCATAGCTTTTCCTCTCACCCCTTCCATAAACTGGATTCTCTGCTGTGGGTCCATCAGTACTGACCAGCCTGAGAACAATCACTGATGAACGTCAAGTTACTCAACATCAAGCTGTTGTCTGGTCAGCATATGGAATGCCTATTTGTAACAAGTAGGCATGTATCCATCCTTGTTCAGGAGAAAAGCTCAATCATATGCAAAATAAAGCCCCCAAACATTTCAGAGATCGGGCATGCTCAAAAGCTAAAAGTTGTTTTCTCCAATATTTCATGGGAAAATGTGTAACTCTAAGCATGGAAAAAAATTCTAATAAAGCAAATACACACAGACACAGGTAAAGGACTGATTTGCCTTGAAGCTAATATTTGAGAGTTATAAGATGGACTGGAAAATTGGTGACATAATTTAAATTTTCCTAAATACACACTCTCTTGGCTTGGAGCCTCCCTGCAAGTCTGTGAATTAACACCTACCAAATATAGCTGCTTTGGGTCAATCACAAAGTTTGGCATAACACTGAAGCTAGCCTGGGCGAAAGACTGCTATTTTCAATTCTAAAAGATTTTCAAGTGAAGCCTAAGTGTTCACAAAAACATTTCAATGTCTTGAAAAACACCCAAATGTAAGTCAATGTGTTTTCCAAGGGGTTTCTTGTGTAGCAAATCTAGCTCCCCAAATCCTAATCTTATAATAGGAAGATATAATTTCTAATACAGGCATTCTATAATTAAATACAATCAAGTCACTATAATTTCTGCATCCAATGCACTAAAATATGCAGAACTGTTCCATGAATTAACACTATAAGTTCATGTTCAAACTACCTAAATATTTTTAATCAAAAATTGATTATGTTTAAGCCAAGGCAAGGGTTCAAACTCTAAAACCAGAGTTCATTACAACAGGTCTTCTTTCCTGTGTTTTAAACTAGTAAAACAGGAATTTCTCATTCATATGCAGAGCTTGCATTAAAGAAATAGACCATTTAGAAGCCTTGCTTTTGAAATTATATACCTACCTCAGCTTGTAAACCCAAGCTATGACACTATTCATGACATTTCACAATAAACAGAGCAAGAGACAACCTGAGTTCCCTAAGACCTGTCATAAAATTCTTAGAAAGAATGACAGGTCAGTGTTTTAATATGTCAAACAAGCCTAATAGGTACAAAGAAAGTGCCAAAATTTAAAAAAAAATAAAATAAAAAAGAACGTAGCATTAACATCCCTATAACATTCAGGATGCTGAATCACACATGGGGAGATGGGGAAGGAGGGAGGAGACAAATGAGGAAATTCAGAAACATGGAACAGCTCTCAATGGTGTCATTCACAGAGCCACTGAGCAGAGCGTGGTGTTCATCAATGATACAGTTCCCACACTTGCTGGAGCTGAGGCAGAATTAGACACAGAGCTGAAGACGGCTTAAGCAAAATAAGAAAAAAGTTGCACACTCTAACAGCTTCAAAGCTAAGACTAACTCACAGTGAGGCTCTCTTGAGTCTCCCTCCTACCATAGACTCTGCTGTCATTTGTCATTCTGAGGTTTCAACTCACTGAACACAAGTTAGCAGGGTAAATCACTGTTGTAAAAGATGTAAAGTTTTGGACTAAAACCACTGGCAATTAAATATTTTTAAAAGTTATAATTTATTCAAGTAATGGTGCTTTCTAAACATTTTAATCTGCTTTGTTTTTTGGTACTGGGGATTGAACCCAGGGGGACTTTATCACTAAGCTACATCCCCAGCCCTTTGTATCTTTTCAGACAGGGTCTCACAAAGTCGCTGAGGCTGGCCTTGAACCTGCACTCCTCCTGCCTCAGCCAGGATTACAGGCAGATTACATTCAGTTGTTTTCCTTCTATCACCATTTCGTTCACTTATTTTCTTCACGCTCACAATTAGTATGCATTAGCCTTAAAACAAAATATTAAAGCTGCAGTAACAATAATAGATCATTATGGACATGTCTTAAAATTTAAATATTTCTCTTAAGCAAACAATTAGCTTCAGTTCTCAATGTGATTTGAAATTTGAAAGTTCTATAGAGACTTTAGAGACCAGTAAAAGCATGTAATGAAACATCTCTCAACTCACAGTAATCTTTAAAAGAAAAGCCGTCACACCTGACATCCTACCAGAGTCAGAGTGCCATCAGTGATGATCACCAGGCTGCATGGCTGGGGTGAAGGATATACTGTCCCTGTCACAACTGACTTCAGAATCAGTAGTGCTACTTCTCCCTGCTCCTCCCAAACTTCGACAAAGGTTGGACTACAGAGGTCCAGGAGGGCTCTTGGGAGAGACAGGCCTAGAGCCTTCCAGGAAGTAGGTATTTGTGTTGGCTAGAGGACTTTACAGGGAGCAAAGAAATGATGGCATATGTGGACAGGAAGGAAGGCGGCACTGCCAGCACCTCAGCCCAGACAAGGACATGAAAAGAACGAGATCCACAGCTGCCCTCTATTAAATCCTGACTCTAAGCAAAGGCAAGGATTCATATTGATTGCTAAGACTTTTACCCCCCTAACAATTAGCTCTTTATACAATTTCATCTGGCCAAGAAACGAAAAATCTATTTTCTAGGATGCCATAGGTATAGTGCAGTCTCCA
Source organism: Ictidomys tridecemlineatus (assembly GCF_052094955.1). Classification (NCBI taxonomy): domain Eukaryota; kingdom Metazoa; phylum Chordata; class Mammalia; order Rodentia; family Sciuridae; genus Ictidomys; species Ictidomys tridecemlineatus. Next base: position 116,864,602 of record NC_135479.1, on the reverse strand, counting down.
AGTAAAAATGAACCATGCCCTTGTGTGGCCCCTTCAAGACCTATGATTCATGTTTCATGGAAAATATTGAGAAATATTCCATTAGAAATGAATCTGCTTTCACAGCATATTGTATGTTTCCTGTGTTTTTATTCCTTCATTATCACCAAGGACATTCCCATGAAAACAAAATCTTGTTTTCTCCCAGATTAACTATATTCTCCAATATTCATCTGCTTCCAACTTCTAAGCTGCCTTTTAATGACATCACAATGAGTTTCTGGGGTGATCTCACAATGTCTTACAGAGAAAATTATTAAGTAACAAATTAAACTACAAACAAAGGGGGCTGACCTCAGATGGTATGATTTCAAAGGTTCCAGGAAGGGCCAGCAACTAACTCTACTTTCTACCACCAGTTTCCCCAAAGCAATCCCTAACCTACTGAATAGTGCTGAAACAGCCAGCTACTAGGCAGATAGTTTCATCCATGGCATAAGCAATGGGTATGACTTCAAAAATTTCCAGAAATATCCTTCTACCACTACTGACCCCTCATCCCAATTTAAAAAAAAAAAAAACTTATCTACTAAGACGTAAATGCTTCTTTCAGAAGGTTCCACTACAGTATGACTCAGTTTCTAATTCTTCCCCAGTAATTTTTCAAAAAGAAAACCGGAAAAGACTATCTCCTATTCTACCAGTTCTCCCCACTCCCAGCAACAGGAGCTGGACACCCTACTTAGAAGCTCAGTCCACCCAAATCTGAGCCCAATCCTGGGTGGAAATAATGTAAGGAGTTCTAAACCAGTACACCCTACATCACACATCTGCTAGGCACTCCTAAACTACTAAGTACATCTTAGTTCTGTCAACCAACTACCTATCTTATTCTCAAGACCCAGACATCACCATCCCATTCACTTTGTTGTATAAACCATCTCTGTCTCATCCTGGCACCACGCCCAGAAATCCTGTTATTTCTGGAAGAGAAACCCACCTTGCTCTTGTCACATGCCTGAGGAGGAAAATGGAGTCCTCCCTGAAGGAACAAGGCAATGAAGAACTCGGGCTCTGGAGTGAGCTAGCTGGGGATGAAAGCGCGATTCTGCCCTTTTAATAACTGTGTGATTTTGAAGTGTGAATCAATATCTATGAGCCTCAGAGTCTTCAAGTGTACCTACTGTACTCTAAATGAGAAAATGCACAGGATAGCAACAGCAGAGATGAAACCACAGTGAGAGTTAAGGATGGCATAACATGCACTGGAATTTACAAACACATCACCTGTTTCCACATCCTACACTGCTCTACTTTACCCATGTGGAGGGAAGCATCACTAACTCATGCTGGAACTCCAATAAAGGCTTTTGAATTTTGTGCCTGGGTGACAGCCTGTTACACATTGGTGGCAGTCAATGGGTCAAGACTTGGGGTTCAGCCTATCAGGCAACTTCGGGTTTCTGAAGTTCACCCTATTGTCACAGTGCTTCCCAATCCCAGCACAGTACTTGGTTCCTGGCCCTGGCCCTTCCCATTCTGTCCTGGGCCATTTCAATTACCTGGGCCAGATATCTCCATGAACCAAATGAAGATAATGGAAGTATCTGGGTCTTCAGAAGAAAACGAAGACAAGGAAGGCCAGGGGAGCCAAAAATAAATGGGCTTCACAATTCTTCTTTAGTCAAAGGCATTTTTTAAATCACTGCAAGAGTGTCAGTGTCACTTATCTCCAAGTATTATCATAAATAAATACAAAGCTTCCATTGTGAACAGAGCAATATATTGCAGCATTTCCTGTGGCATATACTAGTTACTGACTTAGATTAAAAAACAAAAAAAAAAAAAGCCAGGGAAAAGCTAACTATGAGAATATACACACGTGTGCACACTCCTTAGAAGTAAACTACAAGTTTTCCAAAAAGTGAACTCAGGTGTCATTAAAGACTAGATTTTATATGTACATTGCTCTATGCAACAATTTGCCTTCATAGATTCTATTATAAACAGTTGGTTCTACAGGGACAGGGTCTGTCATAGGATGCCAATGTTACCATGACCAGAGACCCAACTATTTTCTTACTAAACTAAAAACCTCAATTTTATACTATATAGGTAATTTTTCATCTAGCTTTTCTAGTGTGATTTTATCTAATACAAAATAGGCTGAGGTTTTCAAAGATGACAATATCCACTTATTAGAGAGAAATTCAGCCAGTAAAAATCACTGATAAAAATCATTTCAGATTAACTCTAATTAATACTCATTGGGCTTGAATTCTTTAAAAATGTACTCATTAATTAAAAAAGAATGTTGTATATTTTTGTTTTTAAAGATACAAAAGAAGTAGTGGAACTACAAAGCACCATGCTGTTTCATTAAGGAATGTAATGGAAAAAACAACTGTTTCTATGCAGCTCATTATAGGAAACTAAACTGATGGGCATTTCCTCTCATTTGTTTATGTATTGCAAACAAGTCCTCTCATGAGTTTACAGTCCAATCAAATAACCTAATACTGATCTAAGTTACATGTCAATTTACTATTTGCCATAATCCCAATAGCTGCCAGAAGAAGCTACCACAAACCATGCCTTCTGCAGGAGTAAACAAAACTAGATGCCTAGAAGGCTTGATGTTTTCAAAGGTGAACTAAGAAAGACCCCCAAGAACGTGCTGGGAGTGGAGGGCGGGAAGATGGAAACTGACCATATTTCCAATCTTTAGATGGGGGTCAAACTAAAAGGACTGTGGTTGTGAAGTTAAGTCATATACTCATAAAACATCTGAAGAACTCTTATCTGTACAGTGGGAGATATTCTGCCTAGTCTTCCCCTTGCTTATAGGTGATATACAGCCCTCCATTGTATCCCAGGCCTAATATACTATATTAAGGAGCCTCACTTACACAAGCAGCTTCTTCAGATGACAAGGTTCAAGACTCAGCTGATGCTAAAAAGGGTAATATTCCTGGAAATCTTGGGAGAGGGCATTTTGCACATGGAAAGGACACTGGATGCCAACGGGTAAAGCTGTGGTGGGCAGCTTTCTAACCATGGCCTCCAATGACTGCCTCCTGGTATTAACACCCTTATTTAATTCTCTTTCCTGACAGTGAGCTGGCCCTACTGACTCCCTCTTGCCTTCTAGTTAAATGCTCTGATGCAGCCAGCTGCCAGAAAATAAGCCCCATCCCCACAGAGAGACCCATTTAACAAAGAACTGAGTAAAACTTTCTAATGGCCCCCCAAAAACTAAATGCTGCCAACAACCAAAGTGAGGCTAGAATATCCATGTACAGACTTGTCTTAAGACAACTGAGCCCTGTCCCACACTTTGACCTTAGCTTTCTGAGAAGTCCTGAGCCCTAGGATCCAAAGAAATGAAGATTGTTGCTGTTTAAAGTCATTAATTTTGGAGTGACCATTTAATCAGTGATAACTAGATATCCAATATGTATTTTACTACTAAATGCATCATCTGCATAGCATCATAATTTGAGACAATTTTTCAGGGAAAAGATACATTTTTACCTCTAGAAAATCATGCACATGTGTAAGAAAAACCTCCTTCTTTAAAATAAGGGGAAAAAATCCTTTGATTTGAATGTTTACCAAAACTTCCTTACCTTGAATGCACTGAAGTGTTCCATCCTCCGCTCTTATTGTAAAAGTCTCACCTGGATTAACTTGAACGAGAATAACCTGCCAAAATAACACACAAATTTCAATTTAATACTAGTAAACCTGAAATTTTTCAAGTTTTATTATCTAAATTTAAGCAGTATGCAGGAAGTATATCACACAGATACCTTGTATAAATGCAAAACTTAGGGTATAAATCTTAAACCTGGTTCAAACTTTGAGGGAAAAAGGATATGTGCATTTAAAGTTAGTCAAGTGATTCCTACTACATTACTTACATAACTTTTAAAAAAATCAATTTTAAGATGCCTTTTGTTTGGAAAGCAGAACTTCTTTTTCTCTTTCATAAATTAAAACACAACACTTGGGCTGGGGATGTGTCTCAAGCGGTAAGGCGCTCGCCTGGCATGCGCGGGGCGCTGGGTTCGATCCTCAGCACCACATAAAATAAAATAAAGATGCTGTGTCCGCCGAAAACTGAAAAATAAATATTTTAAAAATTCTCTCTCTCTCTCTCTCTCTCTCTCTCTCTCTCTCTCTCTCTCTCTAAAAAAAAAAAACAGCAACACTTTATTTATAAATGAAAACTGCACCTAGAAATGAAGTTATGACATGACATTGTTGTATTCTGCTCCCAAGTGAGTTATAAGATTCTACTACATAACAATACAAAGCAATTCATAAAAATTAAAAGTGGCAAAAAAGAAGTATCTGGGTATAAGATCCTGAAGAAATGATGACCTGTACAAGATAAGTTAGTAATATTATAAATAAGCCCCACCAAATACTCAGCTGTTTTGTTTTGTTTTGTGTTTTTGTGGTGCTAAGGATTTAATCCAGGGCCTTGCTTATGCTGCAAACATTGTAACTCTAAGTCACATTCCCAGACTTTTCTGTTTCAATTGCCTAGGGCTAGCCTCAAACTTGAAATCCTCCTGCCTCAGCCTCCTGAATAGCTGTGATTACAGATGTGCACCACAACAACCAGCTTCACATGTTTAAGTTTATTACCTAGAGGTAGTGTTCCAGTTATCTAGACATTTGATATAAGTAGATTACTTCCAAAAGACTAGCCTATGAGTGACAATGGCAAAATATGCTCTTTCAACAGCCTCACAATTTAGCTCTAATTAAAGGATAACAAAGGGAAAAATCACTAATTTACATCTAATATAAATTAAAGGTCATAATCCAAACTTTAAAACTATAGTTAAAAATTATCAGGTGCAAGACTAGCACTATTAAAATATATACTTTTAGAAACTGATAGGTATCAGTGTTCATGCCTTCTTGGCTTGAAACTACCAAGTACACTGTTGTCTCCTTGCTCATCTCTGCCCACCACACACATTATTCCTTCCCTGATCAGCTAATGTCTACTCATTCCCCTGAGCTAAAGACATAGCCTCTGACTCTCAGAGCAAGCCTGGGCCCCAATAGATTTCTTTAAAAAAAAAAAAAAAAAAACACACACACTCTTAGTTCTTCCTAGAACTTACAATTGCAATTAATTAGCCAAGCAATGATTTCGATGTCTTTCCTTCATTAATCAAGGTGCTTTACGGATAAGATCTGACTGTCTAGCTGTGTGCCTGGCATAGAATAAATGCTCAATAACTATTTTTATTGAAAGAATGGAAGTCATAAATCATAAAAAAAAACTGCACAGAATTATTTTAACTTTTGAAAATAAGCTTTCCTAAGATGCAATTTCAGTCAACTTTATTTACTATATGTACCATCATAATATATGTAAAACTCATTTCACCTTTAAAAACTAAACTTTTAATATCCATGTCTTTTGCTTCTTACAATAATTCACCATAGAAGACATGGCTTAGGTTATTAAAATTTTTTTAATTAGAAAGTACATGAACTGGGTGGGGAGGTCATTCAGGAGGAAGCAGTCTAAGCTTCATTCCTTGTGCTTCTCGTTATTATAAATGATAAATTACCTCGTAATTTGTTTTTCCTGTACAATAACCATGCAAATAATCCTCGAGTCTTCAGTGTACAAGTTCTCACCAATGTAAACACACTGTGCCATTTTAAGGACTCAAAAGGAAATCCCTTCAGATCTCTAGAATGATTAAAAAAAATGCAACTGCTTTTTTGAAACTGAGCTTTTAAAGTTATTTAACATGAAAAACATCTGAGTTAACTCTGTTTCTACATAAATACAGGCCAAATTATACTTATCTTTTTTGAAGTCCATGTACAAATTCTAGCATCACTGTAACAGAGCAGAAACCATCTGCTTTGTGTTTACAGCTCTAGGAATAAGCATGTAATATATGCCTATGGGATTAATTGTGGGGGGGGGGGGTTAATGGGCACCAAGACTCTGTGTCCCATATTCTTTGACAACTCCAAATTGATATATTCTCTTCTACCTCACTTATAATTGTCAGGCAATGTATCCTTGACTGTTGGTTCTGAAAACACAATTCACCAGTATTATGGAAAGTCCCAGGCAAGAAAAAGGATTTCCGAAGTGGGGTACGCTCCAGATTGTCACATTATCTGCCTTGTATATTGCACAAAAAGTGTAACCCTTCCTTAGTGGTTGCTGACACTACAGGCCACATTCAAATGTGGCCTGGAGGCATCCAAATCCACTAGTGCCTTCCTGGCTCTGCTTATTGAGCTCAACTTCTGATTCCTATCCTACTTCTTCAAGGAGAAAGACAGTAAGTAAAGGGCTTTTAAGCATTCTAACAAAACACCTCTCTTCAAATGTTCAGTTTCTGTAATTTTCACTGCTGCTGAGCTGCTATGGCAACCAGATTATAATGGCAACCAGATTATAATCTACCAAGTTACCTCAGAAACCAGGCAAATCTCTTGTGTCCCAATACCAATGTTTCTTAGTAAAAGCAAAAGCCACTATTTGAACAAACTATATTCATATTTGCAAAGATAGTTTAAAGGAAAGTGTTATGTTCTACTGAGGGAGGCTGACCACCTTGCTGCTTTCACTGTCAATAAGCAGAGATAAAAATAACATTTTGACGCACCAGCTCCAGTGACCTGCCCGCCAACAGACATGAATGAGTTCCCGCAACAGGCCTTGCATCACGCAGCCCTGAGGAGCATGAGTCACACCTTGGCAGGCTAGGGCATCTGACCTTTTGTATTATATCATACCAGTGTCTGTCTCTGCCGCCCCCCCCACCCGCAGCGCACACATTCACAAAAAAAGGAAACCTAATTGCTGCAAGTTCTCTTAAATACAAAACATAAAACATAACATAGCTGTCCAAATCTCATTTTTTTGTCCACTGACTGACCATTTCCTGCTTTTTCAAAGACAACTTTAAACCAATTCATGCTATATTCTGTGTCTTGTCAGAGAAGAAGAAAAAGGCAAAGATTTTAATCACTGATAGATTTTCTTCCCCAGAGATTTTAAAAAAGAACCACACTGATCAAAGCATAGAAGCATACCTCAGGGTACTATTGCTTCATCGGATCTGTTTCAAATCCATTAATGCTACCTGAACCAAGAAGCCCAAAATAAACACAAGGCAGTTTATCAAGGCTTAATGAAAAATAAGTGACCACTCTTCCAAAGTCTAACAAAACAATAAAACAAGATTTAGAATTAATATAATTGAGCAAATGGCTGAACACAGCATCCTGGGAATGCTTTACCCAAGAAGCAGACTGAAAGAGGATGTAGCAAATCTTTCCTCACAGATATAAATCTAAATTCAACTGTTTTTTACTCATCAGAAGAAAAAAAAAAAAGAAAAGCTACTTCTGCAATTTACATTTTGCTTGGCTGATTAACCAGAAAAGTAATAACATCTAAGACTATTCCTGGAGGCAAATTTCTGATTTATGCCTCAAATAAAAAAAAAAAATCACAGACACCTAAGCAATCATTGTAGTGTGTATCAGTCCATCAAAAACATTCTACTATCTGGGCACAGTGGTGCATGCCTGTAATCTCAGCAGCTTAGAAGGCTGAGGCAAGAGGATGGCAAGTTCAAAGCCAGCCTCAGCAAAAGCGATGCTTTAAGCAACACAGTCTCTAAATAAAACACAAATTAAGGCTGGGGGTGTGGCTCAGTGGTTGAGGGCCCCTCAGTTCAGTCCCTGACACCCCCTGCCCCCGCAAGAAAAAAAAAAAACTTTTGCTAGAAGAGTAGTACTCACTAACCCACAGCAAAAATACTGTATTTGCAGTACTCTTAAAGGTTCAGTCCAGGGTTGGGGATGTGCTCAAGCAGTAGCGTGCTTGCCTGGCATGCGCAGGGCGCTGGGTTCAATCCTCAGCACCACATAAAAATAAAAAAAAATAAAGATGTTGTGTCCACCGAAAACTAAAAATAAATATTAAAAAAATTCTCTCTCTCCCTCTCTTTAAAAAAAAAAAAAAAAGGTTCAGTCCAGTACCTGGACCATTCCAGGAAGAGATCTCATTTTGCTTCCAGAAATTTCTTTCCACTCTCCACAATTTGTGAAGGCTGTCTTACTCTTATACTCTTATACTTACTTAGGTGTTTCATGTATAAATGAACTCTTCCCTTGGAGCCAACATTTATGATAAGGGAGGAAACGTGATACAACCTAAAAGCTGCCAGAGTCCCATGTAAGTCAAGGCTCCATTCAGGAATATCTGACAGATTTGATTTTATTTGATTGTGGGGTGAGGGAAAGGATTTGCTGGGAATTAAACCAAGCACTATACATGCTAGGCAAGTGTTCTACCACTGAGCCATAGCCCATAATAGCTTTTAAAAATTGACCTTTGCCTGCAAGAAAGGAGCAGTAGTACCTAAGCCTGGTGCTACTATTTTCTGGTCTCTTTTTTCCCCACCCTCTCCCTCAAATGCTCTCATCCTAGATTACCAAACTTACACATCCATACACACCTTTGAGATTCTAGTCTCCAGGTCCCAGACCACAGCTGGCCTCAGGCAAAACTGAAATGCATACATTATTTGTTCTCTTAGATCCCTCTCTTTTCTCCCAATTAGGAAAAGGGAAATGATGTGTTACAAATGACTAAAAATTTTCTTTGGGCTAATAATACACATGAAGAAAACTACCCAGGATTAAAAATGTGAGCAGGCAGACAAAAAAGGCACTGCACAGTAATGGGAAAAGTATTGATCAGCTCACCATGCTCTCCCATCTCCCCCTGAGGCCTGAATCCAAAATGGCAGGAAATGAGTAAACAATAAGAAGCCTCCAAGGGGATTTAAACAAACACCAGGTCAAGGGACAAGGACACACTCACAGTTGAAGTACCTCAGGGGTCAGCATAACTAGTAAGGTAAATGATCTTCCTTTGATTCTTGCTGGGCTTCTTTGAGATTATTTCTAGTGACCCCAAATTTTAATATTCCGATTTCCTCAAAGGACATAAGGTTAAAATGTTGTCTCCTTCCTCAGACTTTTCACATTTATAAAATTGATTGAGCATGATGCAGTCTACTTTATCAAGTTCTTTTTCCAGATTTTTTTCTACAATGTCTCCAAAAATAGTTATATGGTCAGCCAGATATGCTGATTTTTATGCTGATTATTAACCAGATTTACAGATGGGAAAATTGAGACTTAAAGTTAACACAAGAAATTTGTTCAAAGCCATTAAACTACAAAGTATCTGAGCCAGCACTGGAATCCAATCTTGCCTGACCAAATGCATGCTCTCCTCTTCCATAACACTACTCCCCCTCTAAATGGCATGAGTTTCACAAGGTCACGTCTCTATGGTGATGCTTCAAAAAACTTCCCTAATAAAAGAATACCACTAACTGATCAAAGGCACGTCCCTTAAAGATGTAGGACAAGTTTTCTTCCAGGAAATCTGTGCTCACTCCCAGAAGCAGAACCCCCTACCCTACAATTAGGATAGGGCCATTGGATCTTAACTTTTATATTGGACAGAATAATGAGCTAATACTATAATAATCCAATCGCTAGATGCCACTTCTCATGGCCCAACATTACGCATGAGAAAAATAAAAGATGATTTCTGGGAAGACTGCATTACAAGCCCTCAAGCTTCCCAAAGTCACATGTCATTAACAAAAATAGACTGGGATAGCTACTACCAAAAGAGAAAACAGATGAATCAAGTGGGATGTTTTTATGCACTGAAATCACACAATTTTATGCCTGCAGAGAATATATTCACATGGAAGAGTTCAATGATAAATGCTCTCAGAGCACTGTCTCTGACTTCATTCAGCAAATACTGGTGAGTGCCAGGATGACTCAGGTATTCCTCTAGGCACTGGAGACAGAGCCCTAGACAACACAAAGTGCTGTCCTTTTTGGGCTGATGAAAGGGAATTACCTGGGATAAGGAGTTGGAGGTCCTAAAAAGAGGTCATTTAAATAAAAATAAACCATTTAAAGACAGTGATAAAGAAAATACAATGGTAATTTACAAAAATCTGTACATTTTTACTACCCCTAATTGCACACTGCCTTGAATAAAGGGATTCTATTATAAAAAGAGCTGCTGAGTGTTAAGAATATAAATATAGCATGAACCTAAATGGACAAAAATGTAATATAGAGGGCCCAAATTAAGTTAAAAGCCTCTTTTAAGACAGCCATAAACACCTGAATTTGAACTTCGATTATAGGACTTTCAAAACAAAGACCAAGAACATAAAAGGCCAAAATTCCAAGTAAGCTTTATGGTAGTACCTTCCCCAAGAGTAATAATTGCCAAACACCCATACAGGATTGGAGCACCACCATGACTATTTAAATAGTTTTCCTTTTGTTTTATTAAATACATTTTTCTAAGAGCAGTTGAAAGCCAAAAATATAACTTGTCTTCCCTATACCTGAATTCTCAAGCTGAGTTTTGGCCACAATAATGGGAATCAGCAGCTAAGGCCACTTCCAACCTACCAGCTCAACTCAACAATTAATATGCTCTGCACACTGAATCTAGCACATCTCACTCCATTTAGATCCAGCTACCTCATGTCTGGTTTTGATCAGCTGAGGCTGAGCAACATGATCCCCCACTGATGTGCTAATTAATGTCACACAGCTCTACAATGAAACTTCATTGAACCTAAACAAGCAACTGTTAATTTTGCAATCATTGGACCAGTGAGGAAAGTTATTTAACTGCCTACATTCCAATAGTCTACCACTTTTTAAACCCATTTTAGTGTTGGTTATGTATGCAGATAACACTGTTCTTCTCCTTAAGATTTAAGAAAAGAATATGCTCATAAACAATGATACTATCCTTCTGACAGAATATTATTTTCTCATATTTTGTCATTAGAATCATTTTATAATAAACTTCTCCATATTTCTAAAATTTCTTAATTGCTTGAAATTAATACTATTGTTACCTTATTTTTGTGTTCATTAACATAGTTCTAGAATTTGGGAAGGGTTTGAGGGAAGAGAAAGATCCCTCCCCACCCCAATGTATAGAATATATCACCTATTCAGACCTTGACTTTCCATAGATTATATTACCCTTTATTAAATCAAAACATAATGCAATTACCAAAACCTTAGTCATTCCATTCAACTTTACAAATATTTACTGAGTTAGCACCTACTACCGGGCACTTTATTAAGCACTGATGATTCTGAATGGGATTGATGAAATCCTACCCATCTTGTGTGTTGGTTCTATAGTAGAGAAATATGCTTACCTGTAACAAAATATGATTATATGTTGGTAAGTGCTATAGAAACTGATGAAACCATCTAGAAATCAGGAGAAATTGTACTTGGGAGTGACATTTAAAGGAAGAATAGTCACAGCACAGTGACACACACTTGTAATCCCAGCTGAGGCAGGAGGATCACCAAGTTTGAGGCCAGTCTCACTATTTAGGGAGATCCTATCTCAAAATAAAAAATAAAGAGGGCTGGGATATAGCTCAGTGGTAGAGCATCCCTGGGTTCTCTCCCCCATGCTACAAAAAAAGGGGGTGGGGCATATTGGAGACTGCAAATGGATAAGCAAAAGAACAATTGTACAAATAAACACAGAGACCTGAATAGTGTGATGTGTTTAACAAAGGATAGAATTCTGACATGGCTGTCAGGATACGTAAATAGGACAGAGGGACAAAGATAAAAACTGCAGGGGCAGACAGGGCTTTCTCAAAACAGTCTTTTTGGATCTACTTAAAATTCTGGACTTTATCCTGTGAACAGCAATATAGCTGCATTAGTAGACAACTCACAACAATGAGAACTCAAACTTAGAGGCCAACACCAGACCTGTGGAGTCCAGCAAAAAGATGTTGGTGAAACATCCATCTGCAATGTAATTCAGGAATTCCACTGTAAGAGTTTGTAAAAATAACTAATAGATCAAATGCTATGGCTATCCAGATCTCAGGGCATGCTGAAGTACAGTTCCCCTCGACCTTTCTACCAACACTGGGGTTCCTAAAATTGAGGAGGTAATGTGTATGGCTCTCCAAGCCACAGCTACCTCATATCACTATAATCCTGTTATCTTCTGCCATTCTCATTTCCATCAGTGCTGCCACCTGCATGTCTCTCTCATGCCTCTTCCTTCTAGGCTTTTTCTGTCCCTTGGTATTTGTTTCTCTTTGGTTTCTTGGGTTTTGCTCTAAAAAACTAATTTCCAAAAGCATTCAACAGACAGCCTAGTACTCCTTCCCTTTACCTCATGCAACTTCTCAAGTAGTCGAGTCGCAGTGGACCATTCTTGCCCACCTACAACGTTTTCCATTGCTTTGCTGACCAAACAGAAAGGAGTATGAGGAGAAATACTGCAAAACAAAATTCTGAGTCTCGGAGAATCAGTACACTACTTTCTTTCAAAAGTCCAACATTAATCATACCCCGAAATATCTTTGATTTCTAAGTAATTCTATTTTAAACCAGTTAGTTGAGTTTCTTATTTCTTGACATTATAATTTTACCTTTATCATATTTATTTATATAGAAAGATAGATAGATTTTATATATATATTATTGAGTTTCTTATTTCTTGACATTATAATTTTATCTTTATCATATTATATATATATATATTTATATATATTTTTTTTTTCAATTAAAAAATTTTTAATTGAAAAAACTGAATCCTAAAGACATTCAACATTTCAAAATATAAGTACATGCTATTACATGTTTAAGTTTCTTTTTCCTGCCATACTAAATGTTAAAGTAAAATTAGAAAAGGTTCAGGTCAGAGCTGTCTTCTGAGTAACATTACAAGTATATAAAAACTGAATAGTTAAGTCACTCTCTGCTAGCATCCTTTTAGTTTCAACTCATCTTTGAGCTGTTTAAAAATCAACTAGGAGACAACTAGGGATGTATTCACAAGATCCATAGTGAGAAGAGCAAGTGAGACAGATGAAGTTGAGTCCCAGCTCTGCCAGGCAGGCCACATAGCCTGTCCATAACTCATTTCCTCATGTGTAAAAATGAATAACTACCTCACAGTCTAGTCTGCTCCACAGAACAGAGCAGCCTAGGGCAGGCCGTTAACCATAATATAAGCTCTATACAAAACTGTTATTAATATTTTCTTCAAAACCCTAACAGTGACAAAGTCTTAATTAATAAAAATGAGACACCCCCCAAAAAATTTATCAAATCTGCTGTTTCATGTTCTCAATAAAAACCCAAAACAGCCAATTCCCACCTCTGTCCAGAGATTCTGTTGGAGAAACATTCTGGCTCTCCTTGAAAAGATTCACCTCCTAGCTCATCACATACCAGTATCTATCTGTTCAGCTTCCTTAGATCCCAGCAACAGAGTAACTTCGGAATCCATTCACGGAAGTTCTGAAATCTAAGCCCCTTACAACTATAAAATGGTTTGGATTATTTGGAAATGCTTCTGATTAAGATTATCATAAAGCAAATCATCAAGACAAAGTAATAACAGTAACACCACAGAATGTAACAATTTTCTAAAGTTCAGGAGAAGACACTCCCTCTCTGGTTATTTTCTGACCCAAAGGCTGCTCTGTCAAAGCACATGGAAGAATTAAACTCTTCTTTAACATCTCCAAGAAACATCAGGTATTTGTCTTTTTAGACCTTAAAGAAATTAGTTTGAGATATTATCTAGCACAAAATCCAGGAAAACAAAATGAAACAGTTGGATACTTAAAACTAATAAAAAGATTAAAGAAACTATCCAGATTTAAGATTTCAAGGCAAACAGATTGAAAGTGCTTTTTCAAAATGTAATGCTTCAGAGCTGGAGACATAGTTCAGTAGTTAGAGTATAGCCTAGTGTGTGCAAGGCCCTGCATTCAATTTCAGGTACCAAAAAAAAAAAAAAAAGAAAAGAAAATCTTTCAGATGTTTCTTTCTAATATAAAGCTAGATCTAGTACTAAAGCTCTATTAAGCAAATGTTGGAAAGTCACACGCACTTTTATTCTCAATCTTGGAAGAATCACATCCTTGAGTACATACACATACCAACATGAACAAATGAACAGCAGATCATTCCAATTCTTCCCTCATTCTGTGCCAAGTCCAAACTCAGGACCGACACTAGTCTCTGTAGAGTTCGAAGGAAAAATGTGACAAGGATTTTCCAGCCAGCCCCGCCCCTCCTCCCTGCATGCCCTGAGCACATACAAACACATAGCAGATTCTATGCACGTCTAATTCGGGGCCAGTTTATGCACCATGACATCAGTGCGGTATAGTGAGCCAAGTTTAAACTCCATCTGGGACAAATAATGTCCAGGCACACTGTGACTTCTTTTGTTTATATACACTGACTAAATATGTCTTGGTGGTAAATGAACTAACTCCTAAGATTTATTTCCCAAGGCCTCCAAAACAATATTCTGCACCCTGAAGCAACTCCTTGCCTCCAGTTTCTTTCCAAGGCTATGAGCAAGTGATTTTTAACAGAACACATGATTTTGAAACATATAATTAACATCTTGAGGAGAGTCAAAGTCCAAACAGCCCTTCATCAATCTCAAACAAAGAAAATGAGAAACTCACTAGCAAATGGGTGTGGTGGGACAGTTCACAGTACAAATACTGCAGGAAGCTTAATTCTATATTTCCCTTGGAGAACAGGAAAAGTAGAGGTGAGAAATCTAAGAAATGGTAGTGTGGCAAACTGGCTATCATTTTTCTTTTTGGAAATAAAACTCAGGGGTTTTTTTTGTTTGTTTGTTTTTGTTTTTTATTCTGGCATTACTTAAGAGAAATAATTATAAATTCAAAATGAAAAACCACCAACAGAATCAAGTCTTATAAGTAAGTTTCTATATTTCTTTAGTTTGAAAAAAAATGTTGAATGGAAAAGAAGGGTAGAGTTTGGGAGCAGAAGGCAGGCAGAAAAGCCCTCCTGGCTCCCCCTGTGAAACTGATAGGAGGAGGAACTTTACCATACTTCCGTGGTCACCACTATCTCTCAGCAGCTACTGCGGCAAGGAAATTGCTCCCTTGCTACTAAGCTCAGGGAGAGAACAATTCTCTAAAGAGAGCCCCAGGGTGACCTGGGCTGGGCTCTGAGGACTTGGCTCCCAACTCCTGCTCCAAATCTGGCCCCCAGGCCTTCAGCCACTGCTTAGTTCTCATACTTCAGTTCTCATATCTCAAAGCCAGAATCACTGCCACCTTCTGGAGTTAATGTAGAGGCCACATAAGTTAATGAAAAGGAACAACCTTCTTTGTCAACTTGCTATTTACTACTGTGCAAAGCCCATCCCATATCTCCCCAGTTGTTTGCCTGAACAAGACTAACAGTGAGTGTATGCCATACCCAGGCAGCACCATCTCCCCAGAAAGTAGGGCCCATATTTGGAAGAGGACCTAAGTGGAATCAAATCCCACCCGTTTTGATTTGCCTGATAAAAGTATTAACCTTTCTCACTTCATATTCTGTCCATAAAGATGACTGCCTCCTTTTAGAGTATATGAATACTGGATAAAATGATGTATGTAAGTGCTTAGCATTGGTTTTAGGAACTCATCAGTCCACAAATGGTTACTATTCCTTCTCTCCACAGCAGAAGGAACAAAGAAACCAAAGTACCTACTAAAAGTCATTCTTTCCAAGAATTTATCATCCACAAATAAGAACCCAATTAAAAGTCATTAAGACCAAAAGTCTTCTGGTGATCAGGAAGATTACAAAGTAAAATTCAAGTTTTCAGTAAATGCCAAAAAATTTAGTCAAACACTTGGCATTCTTCAAGTGTTGAAAATCTGACTTCTAACATATCTTTTACATTGTTATACCCCTGAAATCTGTGTAACGTCAAACTCACACAATCTTTTGTCCCACAGTCCCCTGAAGGTTTTAGAATAATTATTAGGAAAGGAACCATTGTCCACCTCAAAGAAGGAGTTCACACCTGGCATGTGCTTCTACAAGTCTAATGGGAGAAGGCTCTTTGAAGGCTCTTTGGAATTCAAAGGGTGCTTGGTGTGTGGAGAGGTCACTGCAATGTGGAGAACCCAAAGTGCCTGGCCCAGGAGCACACCATTTTCAAAATAAGAAAACAGAAACTCTAAGAAGTCAATTGGATGACAACACCCAGTTACTACAGGAGAATATCCTGTCATCCAACTCTACCCTTGACTGATTCCCCGGGTCCTTAAAAGAGATAAAATTCACAGGCAAGATATTCTATATGAATTTACATCCAATTTACTATTACAACCTCTAAAGAAAAATACAGATGCCACTGCTTCATAATTCACATTGTAATAGTATATTATATTACAGTTTTACTTTCAGTCATAACTAAAGCCACCAAATAAGTTATAAAGGATTCTCTTTGTGTGGGCCTTTTTGCCAAGGTGATGAGAGTTTAACTCATTGTATACCATTTATGAAACGTAAATTGAGCAACAAATATACCATTTATGATAACTTTAAAATATTTATGTTTTTATAGTCTTTTAAGAAAGTAATGTGACTGATTAGTGTGATATTCATGATTATTGGTATCATTAATAACCCTGATAATAAATCATATAATTATGATTTACAACCTATTTTAATGTACCTGTGTCAATTTCATTGACACAGTCGCAGAATTGAACACCTGGGACTTTATATAGTTTAATCGGGTCTTAAATAGATCAATTCTGGTAAGGCAAAACAGAAATTTAAGTGGTGAAATCAGAAAAGATGAGTAAGTTGCATCACTCTGACCCGTCTACCTACCAAACAGTCACTAACTAAAGCACATGCTTTGGTGTATCACAGAGCCTGTTTTCCCATTTTTAAAGCAGTTTCTTGGGAGTCAGGAACTAAGAGTTCTCTAAGATTACCTCTATGCATTGTCCCACTTCAAGCATCCTGGGAACTCCAAAGATCCTCCACTAATGAGACTTGAAGATAGGAATGAACTAGAATGACAACACTGCCATAGAAAGACCAGAGAAACTTCTGAGAAAATAATGTACTCAGTGCTGAACTGTGCTAATGACAATAATTGGGCAGTTAAGCAGAGACAGCAAAGAACTGGAGGTAACCATGGTCAAGTTTTGGTAGCAGGCTGACCACAGCAAAGATGTCATGAAGGTGTCAAGCCTACTACTGGAAGGAAAGGAGGGAGGGAGGGAGGAAGAAGATATTACTGTGCGCCAAATGTCAGATCTGAAAGAAAATGGATTTGCCCTGTTGTTCAATTATGTAGCATGCTT
This sequence comes from Ictidomys tridecemlineatus, assembly GCF_052094955.1. Classification (NCBI taxonomy): domain Eukaryota; kingdom Metazoa; phylum Chordata; class Mammalia; order Rodentia; family Sciuridae; genus Ictidomys; species Ictidomys tridecemlineatus. The sequence continues at coordinate 116,847,350 of NC_135479.1, read as the reverse complement.
TAAATGTTTAGGATAAGTCATTAAAAAGTTCTCATGTTTTCTGAGTATGTGTTCACAAATCCATCTACACTCAAAAATAAACCACAGTTACCTCTAGCTGCTTGCTGACTCCACTGCCCAATTATTTGCAAAGCAGAAGATTTTGGCAAGATAACTTCCTAAATGCAGATTGTCTGTTTTATCAAAAGGTTATCTAATTAACCAGGGAAAAAAAAGATTATCTAATTATTCTTGCAAGCAAGGAATGGACAGCATAGTCTGGGAAAGGTAAGGGTCAAATAATTCTGATTAATGATTGTGCTGGGAAAAAAAAAAAAACAGCTACTCATAAAACACATTCCCTCTCAACAGATGATCTGATCTGATGGTTGTTAATGAAAAAGGCCCAGAGCTGAGAAGCAATACCAACGTAGGCATTAACACTAAAGCAAAGGTTTCATTCCACACTGAAAGAGATGCAACAAGAAGTAGTCAGGAAACAGTTCCAGAGTAAAATCCATTCAAGAATTGGTAGTTTTTTGACACCTAGGCCTCATAATATTAAGGATACCTTTAATATGCCCTCAACTTCTGGTTCTAATAATTAAATTTTTGTGTTTAAAGATTTCTGCAGTTACTTGATCATGTTTGATGTAAGCCTACTGTAATTGTCATTGTTTTTATCAACTGACATTATTTTGCATATCAGTGTTTATTTACATATTGGTTGTAAACTATACAGTTTGAAAATAATAAACTTTCGTTTCTTTAAATGTAAAAAAAAACAAAAAACAAAAAAACACTAAAGCAACACATGAAATTTGTTTTTACTAGGGATCCACCATGTCTAGAGCTTTGAGTTATTCTAACATTAAAGCTGACCAGGAAACGGCTAACAGGCAACTAATTCTGGCCAATACCTGTTTGTTTGTTTCACTAGGGATTGAATTTAGGGGCCCTCTACCACCAAACTACCCACCCCCATCCCTTTATAACTTTTGTTTTGAGACACAGTCTCCTTAAATTGCCCAGGCAGGCCTTCAACTTGCAGATCTCCTGTCTCAGCCTCCCAGGTAGCTGGGATTCAAGGTGTGCCACCACACCCATTAGGTCAATGCCAATTTAAATGGAGGAATTAACATAATCTGAAGATAGCTAAACCCAAAGTTACTGAAATACAGTATTATGATGCTCAAGCAACTGGTTTCTTGGCAGGCTATTTATTTTTTCATTTGGAAATGTAGGAGAGAAAAAGAATGAGAATGAATATCTGCATTTAGAGCTTGGAGATTAATGTTACTAATTTTATGCAGCTTGCTCACCAGTAGCATGTTCAGAGTGTAATGTATATATTTTACATAGTAACATTTTAAAATCAATCATTTGGACAAAAAGGAAAAAGAGTCTGCCTTCCTGAAATCATTATGTACTAACATATGTCTTAACACATTGTGATATAGAAGCAACTTGTCTTTTTTCCTGTTTGTTTTATATTATTTACTGTATTACAAGATAAGAAGTAGCTATCATATCACACTCAACATGACAGGGCTGAGGGGTGTAGATCAGTGGAACACTTCCCTGGGGTCAACCCCCAATATTTCAAACAAAACAAAACAAAAAGTAAAAAGAAAGGGAAGGAACGGACAAAGGTTAAAATCCATCAAATTCAATTTTATCCAAAGAAAATGCTAATCTACAAATGTTTCTTAAAAGTGTCTCATTTAAAAATGGGAAGTTACATACCATGTATGAATAATATGTCAAAATACATTCTACTGTCATGGATAACTAAAAAGAACAAAACTTGCTTCAAAAAGTGACTCATCTAGGTAATACCAAAAAAAAAAAAAAGATTACTTCTAAAAAAATATCTCTCATGGGGCACAGTGGCACATACCTGTAATCTCAGCAGCTCAGGAGGCTGAAGCAGGAGGATTTCAAAGCCAGCTTCAGCAATAGCAAGGCACTAACAACTCAATGAGACAATAAATAAAATACAAAATAGTGCTAAGATGTGGCTCAGTGCCTGAGTTCAATTCCTGTCACCAAATAAATAAATACATAAATAAATCTCGATAAATATTTTAAACACTAAGTTTCTAGAGACTGTAAAACTGAGGTTAAATCCAAGTACTTGCATCTCTGCCCTTGGAACACTCTCACCTTAAATCTGACCAATGTCTCCTAACAAGAGTATAAATAGGAGAACCAAGGCACCTGGTTGTTTCTTTGGTTTTTCCTCTACTGTGGTGAGTGCTCGGTATGGCACTTCTGGGGGTTCAAACACTGTTCACTGAAAACTAGAGGCAAAAAGAAAAAAAAAAAAAAAGGAATACCAAAACATGAGTCCTGAGTTATAAGAAGTCTAACTGAAACCCTCTCCAAGTCATATCAACCAGAGCTCACTCTAATTCATTTATAAGTCATCACGTAAGAAGAAAATTAAGAGGCTTCATCAGTATAAACTGAGTATCCCCCTAAAACTCTTTACAATGTTTTATTTAAAACATGATACACATGAGAGCAAGATGCAATTTCAAAGATAAAAATGATAACTATTTCCAGATTCCAAATTTGGATATCTACAGAAGCCAAATTGAGGGAAGTGGCCAGAGTGGGACTGAAGACTGTGTTCCTCAGTGGAAGCAGCCACTGCTCCTTTTTTGCCAGTCAACTGTCATCAAGTGGGAAGTCTGAGCTGGTGTTATCGGATCTTCTCTATTTTTCCCCACTATCCAAATGGGACTTGGTTCTGGAACAACCTGCCTCCTGGTGGACACCAAAACCTAAGGATGCTAAAGTCCCTCATAAAAATGACATAATATCTGGGACTGCGGTTGTATTTCAGTGGTAGAACGCTTGCCTATCATGTGCAAGGCACCAGATTTGATCCTCAGCATCACATAAAAATAAATAAAATAAAGGTATTGTGCCCATCTACAACTAAAAATATATATATTTTTTAAAAATGGTATAAGATCTGCAAATAACCTTCACATCTGCCTGTACACTTTAAATCTCCTCTAGATGGCTTACGGTAACAAACAAAATGTAAAAAATATTTGTTATGCCGTATTGTTTAAGAAATAATGAAAAGGGGAAGTCTGTACATGTTTAGTACAGAAACTAATTTTTTTTCATTTCTGTAAATACTTGTGATCCATAGCAGTCAGCTGAATCTAAGGATACAAAATTCAAGGATATGGAGGATCAACTATAATGGCACCTAAATCTTTTTTATTTTATTTAACTATAAAAGTAATTAAAAAATAAAGCCTGTATGACAAATGCAACAAGAAGGCAGTTTTCAAGCCCTGGTTTAGATGAATTAAATTTGTTCATTTCTTTCACCCTTCATCCATTCAGAAAGATTTACTGACTGCTACCTCAGATGCCAGGCACAGCATGAACAAGAGGGAGACAGTCCATATTCTCCCTGAGTTTATAATGGAATCAGACAAAGATTGCAGGAAGTTGAAAACAATCATGTTTTCAAATAATGTTAAAACTGTTGTAGAATTTTAAATTGACATTTTTCTGTGGTACAACCTTCCTACACCAGTTATTTTTCTTAATTCTCTCTTTTTTTGAAGGCAGTTTAATATCTAGCGTTTGAAGGATCCTGCCTACATCTTCTATCTTCTTATTATTGCCTTTGGCTAATTAAATTCTGAAGTGTCTCTCAACCCAAACAGTCAGAGGTGTCATAATTATATGTCATATGTCCTAATTACTGTGGATGCCACTTAGAACAACACCCTCTGATAATATGGGATCAACATTTTCCTTTAAAAGACTGAGACTCTACATGGGCTATGCCTTTGGGAAACCTTCGTAGTGAGCAGAACAGGCAATATAATGCAAAGAGGACTGAACAGTCAGAGCATGGACCTGAATCAACTCACATCTTATTCACAGTTAAAAGGAGGCTCTCACTAGCAGGGAGAGCTGCCTTGGCAGCTGGAAAATGGATCCAGTTGAGTTATGCTTGTGATCTATACATCCATGGAGTCAATAATGCTGAGAAACAGACGTGGAGGAGACAGAGTGGACCATTAGACTGGAGCATCAGAGGCCAAAGGAATTCATATCAAGATACAGATGGACACCAAACAGCAAAATTTCAAGGAAAGAGATCATAGTGGGCATGTGATCCCAGTGACTCAGGAAGCTGAGGAAAGAGGATCACAAGTTCAAGGACAGCCTCAGCAGTTTAGCAAGACCTCAGCAACTTAGTGAGACCCTGACTCAAAACAGAAAATAGAAAAGATTGGGGTTATACCACAGTGGTAACATGCCTCTGGGTTCAATCCCCAGTACAAAAGAAAACAAAAAGTTCGTAGATATTATTATGCAGATATGATTAGTGTCTTTGGGTACCCTTAGTACTAGATCTTCAATGCACAGATGATCTTTACAGAGCCTTTTCTTTGAATAAAACAGAAATGGTTACCTGATGTGCAAAGCCTGAATCATAGTTCTAAACTTCACTTCAGTCTCCCCACAGATACTTCTCCTAGTCTGGCCTTTACTCCTACCCACCTCTCCCACTCCTCAAGCCCTCCTCTGCACTTGCACAGCCCAATTATATTCTGCAATTCAAGCACTTCTGTGGCTTGACATACATGTAAACCAGGATTCATTCTCCCACTGAATTGTTCCTTCCTTTAGGGCAAGAACAGTGCCTATTCATCTTTGTGTCTCTAGCACCTAATACAGCGCTGGCACAGAAGACATTTGACAAATGCTTATTAAAATGAACAAATCTATTATTCAGTTACTCCTTAATCCAGTCATAAATCCTACCCTCTCACTCCTTTCAACTTCATATCTCTGAAGAGAGAGGCTACTAATACATTGACATCCTAGGCCTCTGTAAGTTGGAATGGGGGAGGGAAGCTGGGTAGCAGTTTGCAGTAAAATTTTATTTAAATATCTGCACAAGTTATGCATATCTCGTGCATCTTGATGCCAAAGAGTGTGACCCAAGACAGCTTTCCCGTGCTTGGTTTTCCAAACCCAACATTTAACCAGCCTAATTCAACTTTCTAACTTACATCCCAGCCCATAAATAGAATTCTATCACATAAAGGAATGGCTATATAATGTTACCCAGCAATAATAGCTGCAGCCTCTGTTTTGACTGCAAGTACCATCTTCATTTGAATATCCTTCATTTTCCAGAGTAGTCTTCCCAAGAGTTGTTTATCCATTTTCTATACTACACGCCTGTAGATTTTCCTTTGTATTGGAATTTCTGAGGAGTAGAAAAAACTTCTTATACACCCAAAACTCTTTTGAGTCCCACAATGTGGTAGCTCTTAGGATATTTAAAGAGTAAACCTGTGCAGGCAGAGGATCTGAACTACTGAACAAAAGAAGGAAGCCATCAGGGAAGAGTTATTAAGAAGACATCAACCAGAGCAGAAAAGGTCACTGGACTAGGAGACGCACTTTTGATGTAACAGACATGCCAATGATGAGCACCATCTGAAACATGGAAAGTTTTAATAGGTTTAATGCATCGTCTGGAAATGTGTAGTCAAAGGAATGCTCCAGGAAAATTCTGGCTATGGATTCTGTCTAGGGAAATAAGGGTTTCCAAAAAAACAAAGAAATCAAAGGAGAGGGGAGAAAGAAAACCTCACTCTCAGTGAAATGACGTGCTAAATGCTAATCACCAGGAAAAGGCAAAAGTCCAGAGAATGGAAATAACTGAAGGCAACTCCTATCTCTCAGGGCAAATTGGTGACATGTTATCCTGAGCTGGTAAGAGACAGATTTTCTGTCTACATTTCAGGAGATCTGCCTCCTAAAGGAGAGGCAACCAAAACACTCACTAGCAATTAATAATCTATCTGCTTAAAAGATAAATAATAAAAATTAAAATAATACAGTAGGACAAACAGAATATTTACTAGGAAAACAATAAAGAGAAAATATTTATTAGGTGCCCTCTACGTTCTGAATGCTGGTGAGGATAAAGAAGCATCTAACCCAGTCCCCATGCCACCAAGACTGACTTTCAGTGAATATATACATCAAGGGACACCAAAACTATAGGAATGTAAGGTGACACTGTATCCTTATTTAAGTTGTAAGTGCCCACATTAAATTAGCAAACCAGTAAACCCTACCTACCTTATGTGAGTACTTGTGCTCTTAACCTAATGTTGTCTTCATTTAACTGGTGGCTGCTATAATACTTCTTCAGAGATTATTAAAATATTAAACCAATATTAATAATCAGAAATTGAGCTGCAATTTTCTCTTTCATGCTCAAAACTAGCTGCTACATCTTTAAATCTCTAAGGGGTCCCACAAGTCCACAATCAAGACAATTAAATCAATACACCATTAAGTTCTGAATATATCAACATTGGCACCAATCTTCTGATTACTGGAGGATATTCACCATTATTTATATAATCACACATTAAAAATTCAAATCAAAATCTGATTTATATAACGAGTATAAAATTAGGCTTATTGGGAAGCAAACATTATTTAGTTATGCTGGGGCATAATTATCCAAAAGTAGACAAAATTGTAGGTTAAAAACAAGCAGTGGTACTTTATTTAGAAAACAGTATTTTGAAATAAAGCTCTTTAATTTCTCTTTTAGTTATATATCCAAGAGAAATGAAAATATATGTCCACATAAGAATTTTCACATGAATGTTCATAAGCAGCAGTATTCATAATACCAAAAGGAGAAACAACCAAATGCCTATCAGTTAATGAATGGATTAATAAAATGTTATATCCATACAAAGAAAGGAATGCTATTTAGTAATAAAAAAGGGATGAAGTAGTGATACATGTTTCAAAATGGACAAACTTTAAAAACATAATGCTAAGTGAAAGATGACAAACACAAAAGTCAAATACTGCATGATATCATTTATATGCTATGTCCAGAACGGGCAGTATCTACAGAGAAAGCAGATTAGTAGCTACCTGAGAATGGACAGAGAAATGGGGGACAGGGAGCAACTGCTGCTAAGTCTCTGTTTAGGGAAGAAAAATATGTTCTAAGTTAGTTGTAGTCAGAGCTGTATAATTCTGTGAATATACTGAATTCCGCTGGGTGTATATTTAAGTGGGTGAATTATATGGCAAGTGGATTATATCTCAATAAAGCTGCAGAATAAGTAAAGCTGTGGGGTAAGTTGCTTCTGTTCACCTTGTGTTCTGTTATTTATTTTTTAGATGATGATATATTTTTATAAAGCTTTATTCATAATAAAAATGAATTTCCTTTTTAAAGTATCATCTATTTTACTGTTCTCCCTTTCCTGCTACCTACATGAAGACAAACCAGGTTTCAAACTTAACATGACTTCAAATTATGAAAATTAACAGCATCTTTTATTTAGAAAACTAGAACACAACAGAGAAACTTGCCAAGAACTAACCCTAATTAAATCCAGAAACCTTTAGGACAGAAATCCTAAGGAGGAGGGCTGTGGGAACCAAAGAGCTTTCTCATAACTGTGTGGTTCTTTTGCATATATAGAAATGTTTATTATGTCCTTTCCACAGCTGCAAAGTATTAAGAATGCTGTAAACACATACAAGGTAAGCTTCCCCATATGCACGCCTCAAATACATTTACAGAGAATCTGTGGCCAGAGGGCAGCACTTTACAAGGGTTTTATCTGAGAAGTGGCCACAGTGCCACCTGTCTTAAGTGTCACTTCCAAGGGGTTTGTCACACAATGCCTACGATGTCCATCTTGAAGTCATTCCTATGCCTCCAAAAGGTTCTTGTTAAGATGAAAATGTGTGCTGGCATATATACCTAATTAAAATAGATAGATAGATAGATAGATAGATAGATAGATAGATAGATAGATAGATAGATAGATAGACAGACAGTTAAAAAGAAGAAATGAGGCAGGGGAAGATGAGAATGTGTTGCCTCAGACAGTGAGCACAGGAAAAGCCTCAGAAAGCATTCATATAGTTGAAGGTCCCCCTCCATCACTCCTTTTTCCCCACTTCTCTGCTGTTTTGGGTTCTGCTGGCTCCCCCAGTCTATCTTCCTCGAGTGCCTCAGCCCAAGTTCCACACACAGGCTCCAGGACTGCACACACTCACCCAGGCCAATAGCAAACATTGGGATGCAAAGAAGCAGGCGGAGGCTTGAAGGAATAGGGAGACACAGATGGAAACTTTGGGGACACAAAATGGATGAAAAATATCAGGCGCATGGGCCATTGTCTAGGCTGAGCCACAGTGACAGAGTAGCATCATCAAAGGACAATAAATCTTGGGTTTGGTCCTGCTGAGAGGGGTGTTTCAAACAGACTTTGCCCACTTAACAATTTTGCCCCATTAAGGGAAATTTAAGGTTAATACCAATCAATACCTTGCCCCACACAACCTATAAATCTATGCTTCCAGCACAACCAACTGAAACATTTCTTTCCTGTGAGATTTTTGTGAAGTATACAAAGAAAGCTTGATATTTATTTATAAAACATAAATTAACAGATTTTCCCTTTTCAGCTTTAGAGAAAGCTTCCTAGATGCAATGAAAATGTGCTTTTATTATCCCAAATTATTAAGCAGCTTCTACTTAAGAGTTGAGGTCAGATATGGAGTAGGAAATGCCACATGGCTTTCTGAGGAAGACCATAGCTTTTGGTCACATCTGTGGGCAAAGGAGTTCACTTCTGAAGGGAAAACTGGAAAATTCTGAAACTGAGGGCTCTTTATGCAGGCTAATAAACTACAAAAGGCCATTCTGGGCACAGTGAATCATAGCAATGAGGGAGAAATCACCAAAACACAAAAATGGTGCACAACAACATGGATAGGTTGCTTCAGGTCGCCAGGCGACAAGCAGAATTCGATGACTACATTTGGGAGACCTTAACTGCTTTCCAAGTTTAGTCAAGTTCCAGTGTCTTATCGTTTTTAGTCCTTTTAATTAGTAAAAAGAAGGGAGAGCAAACAACTGCATCTTGAAACCACTCACAGCATTTTGAGGCCTCCCATGAATGGCTGGGGCACAGTGAGCAGAAGAGTGCCAGAGAAGAAGACAGAGGCCAGGACTGGCCATGAAACGCTGCCTGGCCACACACTGCAGTCAGGTTTCATTCTAGCTGTGTTAACAGGGCAGAGTTAAGGACAGCACTGACAAAATACACTTTATATTTTAAAAAGATCACTCCAGCTACTGAAGGCAAATGCTTTCTGGTAGGACAACAGTAGAAGCAGAGATCAGCAAGAAGGACCATCCTACCCAGGTGGGATAATGGCTTGGGGTACAGTAGTGGTTGGGGGAATGAAGTAGATCCAGTGAAGTATGGACTTGGCAAACATTGTTGAGATAATGCTAACAACATCAGCTAAAAGGCTGGAAGAAGGAGGTTAGAAGACACAATGGAAACTGTGGTGCTAAAGAGGAAGGGAAGGTTGGGAAGAAGAGGCAGTGAGCACAGCTCCACGTAAAGAAGCACTGCTACAAGCGGGGAGGCGGGGAAGAGGCAGAGGAAATAGGCGGTGACTAGAGGGGGATGAAGCAAGGGAGGGGTTGATTTGTTTGGGTGTGGTGAGGTGTAATTGTGTGTTTAAAAGAGAAGACACTATCATATGTTGGCAGACACAATCCAGTATAGAAAGAGGTGGGGGGATCAAGAAGGGAGATAGTCGCATGGTGGTGAGAAGGAATGAAATTTATCCAAATCACTATCATTTACTAAGCACCTATTAGATGTTCTTCACTCTTAAGAGATTCACAATCTAATGCAGGAAAGAGAAATATAAATTATTAAGCAGTAAGGTAATATCCCAACAAAGGCATTTACAAAGTATCAATATACTGTGATGGAATATTAATGCACTATGATAGATGGGGAGGGCATGAACTTACATCAAATAAATGACTGATTAACTTACCTAAATTATTACTATATTTTAAGCAATTACTCCAAATTCTACTATTCATAAAACAAGGATTTTTATGCTGCTAAAAAATGCAATGTATTTATTTAGTTACAAAACAAAGCAAACCCAATTTTTATAATCGATAAAAAAATTAATGTTATCAGAAAATGGTTCAGTTCCTAATGGTTTCTAAGTTTTCCTTATAGCTTAAATATTTTCTGTAAGTGCTATATGATTGAGCTCAGAAATAACTTTTTATTCCATAATGTTAAGTAACTAGCAACAAAGAAATTAAAAAAAAAAACACTCTACTTTTTATAAGCTACACATGTGGATGGATTTTTTCAAGAGCTAGAGGGACTCATCCTAATCTGTACATTTTCATACTGACCTGTACATTTTGTCAAGTTCATTCCTATGTTAAATCAAACCTGACCCTCAGAGCATTCTGCTCTGGCCAATCCAGCAAATCAAACACAATATACAACATGAATAAATAGTCACTTTACTCTAAAGACTTACACATGGTCTCAAAATGACTCATTTCAAAAAACACATATTTTTTGATGCTTCAAGAATACTCACTGGATGAGGTAAGATTTGTTATTTCCAAAAACAATTCCTAATACTTTTTTAAACATAGCAACTTTATAACAAAAATATTTCTAGAAATACCCAGGTTCAAAATTGAAGACCTTTGAATCCCAAAATAAATTAAACACTGGGTTAATGCTGTTAATTTGATTTAAAATTTCCCTCTTACAACACCAACCTGCTGGGCTGCTTCTCCATTCACCAAGTGAGGAGGCATCATGGTTACCTCTCCATTCAGCAGTGGTGGCAGTTCCAGAGGGATTTGGTCGGTCATCATCATTGTGACATACATTCATGGAGAATTTCCCTCAACTGGCTTCCTGCAAAAAGAACCATCATTTTTTAAAAAAGAAAAAAAGAAGATACAAAAATCCCCTGTAACATAAGTCACATAAGTTAGCCATCATGAAGTCTTCTGAATCCCAAATTATTCTAATCACAGAGAAGTATTATTATTGTGCAAGGCTCAAGGAGGGACAGACAAAAGGCAAGGAAATAGTCTGAACCCGGAGACCAAAACCAGAGTCTCCAAGTAGCAACATAAACAGAACTCTTAGGCCTCAGCTTTGTCATTCAGTTATAAACTTTAAAAATCTGAATAATAATAACCACCCTACCCCAGAGAGCTTTCTGAGAATAAAGTAATATTTTGACATGGAAAAAAATGCCAAACAAAAACTGTTATAGTATCATTTTCTTTAAGTCATTACAGAATGACCTATACTTATTAATCATTATAATTTTCCCCCTTTCATTAGGATCAAAATAATACACATAAGCATGTAATCCAAACAAGTAAATCAAGGCTAAGTATATATACTATTGCTGTAATTTCTGACTGAGTCATTAATTTACTAATTACTCATGTTCTAATTATTTCTCCCCCATCACTTCCTTGGCTTGAATTTATAACTTGTTACATATTAACCTTTTATTTATAGGTTTACATCTAAAGCTTTCCCCTGTCTCAGATATGCCCATGACCTCCTGTGCAGAGTTGGGCTCAAAGGCAGATGCCACTGTTTCCACAGAATAAATGAAATTCATACCCATATTCAAAATAACACAATGCCCACTTGCATTCCATATTAGTACTTGCCTCCTGATGTATTTAGCTTTTCAATACAATAGGAAGAAAATAATAGTAAATTCCTATTGAAAATTATAACTTGTTCCTTTTTCTTCCTAAAAAACTAAAAATGATGCCTAAAAAACTTGCATAGCTGGGCTCGGTGGTGCACGCCTATAATCCCAGCAGTTTAGGAGGCTGAGGGAGGAGGATCTCAAGTTTGAAGTCAGCCTCAGCAATAGTGAGGCACTAAGCAACTCATTGAGACCCTGTCTCTAAATAAAATACAAAATAGGGCTGGGGATAAGGCTCAGTGGTTGAGTGCCTCTGAGTTCAATCCCTAGCCACCCCTCACCACCGCCAAAAAAAAAAGCTGTAGCACAATAAGTTTAGCAGCACAGACAAAGAAGAATAAAACACAATTTTAAATTATTTCAGAAACAAATTACCATAAAGTTAAATTTTTATTATACATAAAAACATCCCCAAAAATTTCAAATTCAAGGATATTTGGCCAATGAATCTTTTAGTACTCAATAACCAAATCAATCAAAACAGTACAGCAAATCCTTTAATGAATGCCTTGAATTTGTCTCAGGTGTGATATAAATAAGATATTCTCATTCTTAACTCCATCCTGAATATTAAATATGCCTCCCCCCTCTTCCTTCCATCCAAAAGAAACAGTTTCCTTGGACATATTAAGTAATGCATAAAAACCACCCAAGAGATTATAAACTTTTTATTTTAAATAGGTTAATTTTACACTATTCATTATAACCCCATTTGGAGAAACTAATTATTTAAGCACCAAACAAGGAGGTCTTGTCCCAACTAGAGAAGCACATTCCATAATAACAGGTCTTATAATTCAGTGTTAATAGTACCATCATGCTGTTTTATGAGGCAATTACTCAGTTCCTAAGTAAATAAAAGTACAAAAGCTTAAAGACCAATAGTTTATCCTGATGAAGGAAATGTAGTCTCTACATTAAAACTAAGGTAATCCTACTGACACTAGCATGACATAACTGACTTTAAGTAACTGATAATCAAGAAGAAATGCTAATGTCCATTTCAATTTTCTTCCGAGTATATTTTATCTAGTGCAGGAGGGAAGAACGGCTACTCTTTCTCAAATTGATACTACACAGGCCTGTTTCTTAAGTGTGATGCTTAATGTTTCTTCAAAACGGCAGGCTGGATCCCTGAGTAGTGAGTTGTAAAATACATTAGGGGTCTGAGTACAAGGATCGGGGGTGAAGAATCACTCTACTCATTTCCACTTTTCCCCCACTCCTTCCAAACAAAGGAGATCCTGACACTTGCTAGAAGTCGTGGTGCAGACTGCAGATCTCTGCTGTCTCTCCCTTCCCCTCTGCTACAGCAGTGAGCAACAAGAATTCTGGTCATCTCCTAGACCAGAGGGAACCATCTCTCTGTCACCCAACAAGGCAGAAGAAACAAGCCAATTCATGGCCTGCACCAAGGTCTGACCAGCTTCTATAATAGGCCCCTACTATTAGGCCAGAGTACAGAGAATAATGATATACTTTAGAGCACTGTAGGGGCCAGGGGATGGCGGTCCTTAGAACCTGCTTCCAGCCAAAGCTATTTATGTTCCATATGGTCCAACTCAGAGAGCCAAAGTTTTTAAAATTGGGATTTGAGCCTCAATTCAATTAACAGTACTATTTTGTTCCTATTTATCATTTCTTTTGTGGTTTCTAGGGGATAGAACACAGGTTCTGAAAATTCAGGTAGTCTTGGTCCCCTGTCCCCAATACCAATGAATGTCTTCACAACAACACTGATGATGCCTGTTTAAGAAACCTTACGGTTGGCATCATGTTAAATAATGGGACTTGCTAATGACAAGACACAACAATCCAGCCCCAGTAAGCAGCACCCCTAAGCACAGATGTCAAGTCCAAAGTAGGGAGTTAGATGCCATGTTCCGCATGAGTGGGTTAAGGTGAATGGACCTCTAGGGAGCAGGTCCACAAAAGTCTTACAGATAGATGTAGAATAGAGTATGGGGAACAAAAAAGAGTTGCAAAAAAAAAAAAAAAACATCCTTTTTTTTTCTTTTGGTGGTGGTACCAGGGATTGAATCCAGGGTGCTCTACCACTGAGCTACATCTCAAGCCCTTTTTGTTTTGGTTTTTTTTTGTTTGTTTGTTTTTTGTTTTAATTGGTTGTTCACAACATTACAAAGCTCTTGACATATCATATTTCATACATTAGATTGTAGTGGGTTATGAACTCCCAATTATACCCCAAATGCAGATTGCAGAATCACATCGGTTACACATCCACAATTTTACATAATGCCCTATTTGGTTTTTTATTTTGAGACAGGGTCTCTCTAAGTTGTCCAAGCTAGCCTTGAATTCACAATTCTCTTTCCTCAGCATCCTCTGTCTCTGGGATTACAGACATGTACCACTGTGTCCAGCTGCAAAAATATCTCTTTTAGTATTGGATTTTATGTCCAAGAAACTGCATCCATTGGCACCAGGAGATCATTGTGTTTACTTTCAAATACTTTTAGGCAACTTTGGATAAGATGCCTAAAACTTCTTTTCCTACTAGACAATGGATTATCAACTTCCATCACTATTCAATAATGTGGTTATTACACATTACTGAGAAGGGAATAGGAGAAGGGAAGACAGAGGAACTATACAGTCAACTGTATGTCCATACACTCCTGAGGAAGTACAGGGGGGATTTATGAACATTATCCATTCAGAATGCTGCAGCTCAGCCGCCCAGCAACCACACTATTAATCACAAAGAAAAATGGAAGAATCAAGAAAGTGAATAAAGGCCACCATGAGACTCAAGTACCAATAACCAAGAGAAGTCCATTGTTGTAGATATGATCTGGTTTTTTTTTAATTAATTCTGATTAGTTCTACAGCATATTTATTCTTCTTTTGAAAGGGCAATGATCTCAAGAATGGTCTCCTTGCAAGATTTCTGCATGTTCGGGTAGACAGTGTGGATGTGGTGCAACCTTGGCTCAGATGCCTGCGTTCTGAGACGGATTTGGCTAGCTCAGATACACATCTGTCTAGGGGAGAATGAACCCACACCAAGAAAATGAGAGTTTCATTAGGGTGTTTTCTCCTGGGCTCTGAGTTTAAAAATAAAAAAACCACACAGTTACAGTTTTATTCTCCAGAGGTCATATATCTGTCCTGAGTGGTCAAGGAAGATGGCACCGTTTACTTGGGGATACTTCTGAGGCCCCTACTGGAGACTTTTTCCTCTGTTGTATACAATGGACAATCTGACTTGTCACACCAAAGAGAGTTTAAGATAGCACATTTAACCTATGGCCCTGAGATTTGAGTACTGTTTTGTGGGGTGGAAAGGGCTGAGTGGGGGGTAGGGTGACAAAAACTTCCCTAGATATATAAGATCAAAATGCCGCAAAAGCTCTCTGTATCTCTAGTCCACTGAATTCCACTGCCATCCCCACAGAGCTCCAAGGCTTTTCTCATTCTTTATTTTGCCCTTACACATACTTCTATCTCAAGGAATCTGGCAATAACCACAGGCCCTCACAACCTCTCCTGCCAACACACATCCTAACTTAACTGAAACCACAGTTCTTCATGCCCAGCAGTTCTATCCTTTTGATTAACAGGGAAGGCTGCCATGTGAGCTCCTGTGGTTCTCATCCCTCTCTCCTAATAGAGCAAGGCCTTAGTGACGTGCTAGCAAGGCCCAGATTGAGGAACATCTCCTGAGCACAATGGCAGGGGTCGGGGCTAGGTAGCCTGGAAACAAAACGACCAGATCTTCACTGTTAGACATTTAATTTGTTCCAAATATGTCCCTGAAGCTTTTAAAGAAAATCTTATTTTAAAATAAGATTACAAAGGATCTTAGTTTTTACATTTCTCAAGGCAGCTGACTTACTGCTTTTTTCTCTTATTTTACTTACCCTACTCCAAGTCTGAAAAGGTTTTCTATATTTTGGTCACCGAATACACTAAAAAACATACAAGGCCAAATTCATGAAAAACCTGATTCACAGGAGAGAACAGCTGATCCATCTCCAAAAGCCAGAGAAAGCAATTATATACTAGGAAAAAATTTCTTTTTTTTTTTTTCCCCTGTTAAAGCCAAAGTACTAATCACTGCTGGGAGAGTTTTTAAGTCTGTGAACCTGGCCTTCAAATTAGTAACAAAATGTCCTGGTACTCACTCCATGAGCTGATGACCCAAATTTCCTTACATTAATTCAAGATGTGAGTTAGCAATACAGTACACAAATTAGTTTCATATGACAAGAAAAAGAGAAACGTAACAACACCAAAAGGAACAAAGTATACCCACCAGAACTCAAAGAGCCCAGCCAGGCTGGATATAGAAGATTATTCCCTGGCTCCATCATAAGCCAGGTTGAGGAGGCCCCCACACTCACTTCCCAACATCCAGCCAAGGGTGTGCACCAAGGACTAGACTAGATAGACTACCCCGGGGAAGTGTTTAAACACTAGATGAGGCAACGGAACAAATAAGGAGAAGCCACATGGTCAGTTTTAGCTTTTTATTTCTATGGTCCAATTCAAAATGCATTTTCTAAATCTATAAAATATAAGGACCTAAGACCTATAAAGCAACTTGCAAATAAATCTTAAAATAAGCTCTTCAGGATTCATCTCACTAAAGTTAACTGTGATTCCATGAATTCTATAAAGCTAGTATCTTTTCCAATAAAATTCATATTAACCAATCACTGTCAGGCAATTTAAACATGTAAACATTTGCACATGCTTGTTCTGTACACTGAGAAAAATAATGTCATGGGCCCATTGGTAAAATTATGCTTGATTCATGCTTCATGAAAATTTCTTTCTCTACCAAAAAAAAATAATAATAATTACAGCCAGGAAAGTGGTGCATACCCGTAATACTGGAAACAAACAGGAGGGTGAGACAGGAGGATCTCTTGAGCTCCTGAGTTTGAGATCAGCTGGGCAATACAGCAAGATCTCATATCGATAGCTGTATCTCTCTATCTACACACACACACACATACACACACACACACACCTACCCCTCTCTCTCTCTCTCCTCCCTCCTCCCTCCACACACACACACACATACACACACACACACACACACACACACACACACACACATACTGATTTCTAATAATGAGACTCTGTTATGGGTCAGGTTTCAGAAAGTCTGTCAAAACCACACCACAGAAATGTTCTAACTATCTATATAAGAGCAATAAGGAAAAGTAACCTTGTTTTCTGATTCATGCAGATGGGGGAAAGCACATCAATACTCAAAATGATACACTGACAAGCCTCCTGAATCATAGAAAACAGAGCTTTTATGTTGGGGTAGAGGGATTTGGGGGGTTATTAAGAAATCACTGTGCTCTACATTCTCTTTTAAACCAACATAACCTTAACGTGGCTAGCGTTTTATGAGGAATTGCAAGACTAGTTTCTAAATGGCTTCTCATACAAAACTTAATAAAACTTATGACCAACATTTATGCAGCTGATTTACATTTGTTGAAGCCACAGCTATAGTAAAAAAGAAAAGTCATAAAACGTCAGAATGTAAACCAATGATATAGCACAGGAAAAAGAAAAACTGCATTCATGAACCACCCCTCATACAGGTGGCCTTTAAGGATAAAAGCCATCAGTCACAAGGACTGACAACTTCCTGAAAGTGCACTTCCCTTCTAAGCTTATTAACAAGATTTAGAAAGACTGAGAGAAGGGGGAGAGAACAAGCGAACAAGCAAGGTAGTCAGTTACACACATTACTACCACCGGAGGGATATGAAAATATCATTTGCTATTTTGTTTTCCTCGTCGGAAAAACCTCTTTCCTTCCTGGTCCATGCTGGCTTTGAAAGGTAAACCCCCTGACTGATTTCTAGACCTAGAAATTAAAAATGGTTATCGTTTCTAGCCTTCCCAGCAAAACAGACAAAGCTTTTTGATAATAACTATGGAAACACCAACAACATCAGCGTAAGGAACAAAATGATTCAAACAAATAGAAACACAATTATTATTCAGTACCTCTGAAATTCTGAGAAAACCTGCTCCTCCATCAACATACACAGGACCTTCCTGACCATTCCCTGCCACTGTGAGTACAGTTTTTCTTTTCCTTCCCAGTAACACTACACCACTAGCACTGGCTCTGCCCAGGTAGAATTAGCATGTGGCCATTATGAACCTGATGTGGGGCACTGCCATTGGATACAAACCCAGGGGTGGTTCAGTGCTTTCCTTGCTCTCACCTCTATTGTACACTTTGGGCAACCCCGAGGAAAGGTGCTTGGTACAGGCAGGCATTTGCCCTTTCCTTTTTTGAAAATCAAATCAAATAGTGTAATAGCAACAAGAAAAAGGGCTATGGAAAGGGAGAAAATAAAGATGAAAGACCGTTGTTAGAATTTTTCACAGCTCCATTTCAAAAAATAGCTCAAAGAACCAGTATGTTATTGTTGATTGTGTTTGTTTTTCTTTCAATGGAGCACTGAGTACTAGAAAATATGAGTTCCAATTTGGGTCTTTGCCCTGAAATTGAGCAATTAATTTCCACTTTTATAAAATTAAAATATTATAGATTAGCCCTTAAATTTCCTTAGCACTTAGCACAGATTCCTTTCTGTTCTTAACATACTATATTTCAAAATCTTTGCTGTGCTTATTTAATATGAACTAAACTAACCTGTTGGTCTTTGTTATTCATTTGGATATAGCCTAAGCCTTCTGAATGGGAGGGAGGAAGAATTTAAGTAAAATATTGGAGGGAAAAATGTACTGAGCACATAGTGCTGGTAGTCACTGTTTTTATGCCAATGAAATCTAATTTTACAGCTGAGTTCTATACAGCTGTGCAAGAAAGACTCTTGCCATGGCTTGCCACTTGAATGAAAGAAGGAGTGGTGATAATTGTTCATGCAGAAAAACCTCTTGAGACATGAGCAGTACCTGGAGGTATGTGCCCAGCTGGTTGGTTGAGGCACAAATAGTCTGGAATTTGCCTTCTTGTCTGATATGTGTTCATTAGCAAAGTAAAATCACAGTTGTCTGAAAAAGTTCTTAACTTTAAAAACATTCTTGCTTTTTGCATCCAATTATAAGCAGAGAAAATTTAGTTTGGAACATTTAATCCATAGAGAGATCCTCTGAAATGGAGTTTTTTTAGATTAAAAAGAACAACACTCCAGAATAAAAGAAAAAATGATGCATGGCTCAAGCAACAAGTCAAAAAGAACTGTCCACTGTGCTCTTGAGAGCAAGATGTCACTAATGTATAGGCCCTGCCTTCAAGAATCCATAGATACTCTTCTTTGTATAATTTGATTTTGCATATTTTTAAATGTCTTTGCATAATCTTAAATCTAGCAGGGCTTAGTCATTCCTGAACTAAGAACTACTATTTGGGAAAAGTACTATTTTTGGAAGAAAAAATAAAATCACATATATAAGGGTTATATGTAAATAAAAATATAAGTAATTTGAGGCTGCTTCCATAACCCTTCATTAATACACAGAGGCTGCTTCTACAGCACCCCACGTCCCTCAGATCTTTACAGAAACATAAAAGCTAAGAGGGGGAAAAAATTACATCACAGTCTCTTGACCTCAGATCCACATCCTCACATAAATAACAGCTGAGATCTGCAAATATTAACTAAACAGAAAGGGGGCTTATCTCCAAAACTGTTTACAAACCAAAGGTTCATTTGCTTTGTTGGTTGTTTTTAAATGTGCTTAAATAAGTTTGCAAATGTAATTAGACATTTTCATTAGAACATCTAGATTCCAGGTACATTCATATCACAATAAATCTCACATCCCTCTCTGACATTCCAATGAAGACAGTCTAACATCGGTGAGGGAACACTGCAAAGCTGTGAGCCCTTACTCTCATTTGTACCCAAGTTAACTGTGTCACATACTTTCTCCAAGAATGAGAATAACTGAAAGTATGCTTTTTCAATGAAATCCATATTTTCTTTATACCTTTTCTTTTATTAGTAAGGAGAATGCCAGAGAACTACAGCCAAAAAGTCACCTCTAAAGTCCCTTCTAGTCCACCGCCCACTGCACAGGGAGGAGCATAGGGTGGAAGTCAGAAGCTGAGCCCACTCTCCCTGCACTAGAAGTGCACCCCTCACTCAGTCCTGGGATACAGCGCCTGCCTGGCACTCCTCCAGGTCCCACTGCCTAGCACTTACTACATAGGTTCCCTGTGCCTCAGCTGCTTTGTCTATAATGTGGGTGATATGGGGGCTCAAACACTAGACTTCTAGACTTCTGCTTAATAAGGCCAAAAGGTATTTTATTCTATTTTTAGATATCTATTATGAATTAAATTCACATTTCTGTATCATCCTGGATACCTAATAACAATATAACACCCCTTAATAGGCAGGAAAAATGCATCCCAAACACAACTGATTGCTTTCTGGAGAGTCTGGAAAACAAGTTCCAAGCTTCCACTTCAGCCTGCTATTTGAGGCACCTGCACACTGATTGTGTCTGGTCTCACAACATTCATGTGAAATGACTAATAGTGCCCTTTTATAGACAAACCAACTAAGACATAATTAGCTCAAAGAACACCAGACAAAAAGTAATGGCAACAGATGGGTGCTTTCTTACTGCAACATCTAAGCTGATTGTGACATCTAAGAATCTGATAACAAAACACAACTAGAAGAGCTGGTAAAAATACACACACACACACACACACACACACACATTATGTGTGTTAGTGAGTTTTAAAGATAAAATAAGCAAATGATACAAAATGAAAAAGCTATCAAAACTTTGATAACTTTCAAAGATACCCAATGAGTATACAAAATCTCACTCCTATGCAGTCCTCAGTTCCCCTTGAGTTTTTGGTGTATCCTTACCAACAAACAGATTTAATGATTTTTAAGGTACTTTTTTAAATACCTGAAGGATGATTAAGCTATAATCACTATATTATTATTTAGCCTGGATGGATAAAAATTAGAGGGGAAAAAAAGTAGAAACAAAACAATAAACTACTAAAGTTATGTCTTCCATGATGATTTTAATGAGATATGCCATGATTAAACATAAAACAAAATTACTTCACAAGAGGAGAGCTTAGCAAGTTATTAATGAGGAGGCTGTTAGAACAATATCTTTGATAGTAAGGGTTTCAAGATGGGGGGAAGGAGGGGCATGGGTACTAGGGATTGAACAAGGGGTCCTTAACCACTGAACCACATTTCCAACCCTTTTATTATTTTTTTTTATTTTGAGACAGGATCTCACTGTGTTGAACTTATGATCCTCCTGCCTGGGCCTCCCAATCTGCTGGGATTATGGGCATGTGCCACCATACCCAGCAATTCTATTATGTTTAATGGAAGGTACTGCAGCATAAGACCAATCATATTATGTCATGTACTGCACAAACAGGGGATTATGAATTCCACTATTATGTGTAATTATAATACACTAAAAATAAATAAGAATTTTTAAGGAATCTATAATTTTTAGAAAACTGTTATAAAGTAAGTGCAAAGAACACTGAAGACATATCCCTTTGGTAATAATAATAATACTAGCAATATTCCAAAAGGAATTAGCTAAAAGATACATTGTAAAATAGCCTCAAACAAAAAGACCTGAACAAAGATCACCCATTAACAAACAGTTAATGGTGCACTCACTTTACGTCAGGCATGATACTAGAATTCTACCTAGAAATAAAGGGCTGAGGTTAAACAGCATTACACTGAAATGTTATACTTGATTAGCTAAGAACAAATCCACACTGGGCACATCTGATGAAACCCCCACAAGGTCAGAAGACCACCATGCTCTATAAACCTTTCATCTGAGATAAGCTCCAATGTCTAAATTTGGTTTTCCAGCTGTGGTCTCTTTTCTAGTCTTTAAAATTTGACATGTGTTACAGAAGATGGAGGTGTCTTCAAAACATGCCCCCACCTTAATCTTCAAAATTCTGATCAGTCAGAAGGACATGAAAATTATTTCTTTCATCAGCTCATATTGAATTCAGTCATATTTATTTTATATACTTGCTTTAATTGAACTGCTATTAAAAAACACTCATTATAAGGAAAATAATGTATACCATTAAACATCACTGATCTTTCATCCAATTTATACAAATATATAGCTTCAAAATTTTCTGATATAATTTCAGATATTGGTTCCAACATTTTTTTTTCAAAAAAGAATTTCATTCCCAACTTCATGGGGCAGGGTGAGGGACAGGGATCAATGTATTAACATGATGCACTGAAAATCTATTAATAACCATGTTTTTCTAAAAACAAGTTATATCTTGAGAATCATTACATTTGATGAAATTCTCATAAGTAGTTTTGTATTTCAATTAATGGGACTTCATCCAAAGCAAATACCAGGTGTTATTTAGAGCTCAGAAGGGACTGAAACAAAAATTTCACCTGAAATGACAAGACTTA
This sequence comes from Ictidomys tridecemlineatus, assembly GCF_052094955.1. NCBI lineage: Eukaryota > Metazoa > Chordata > Mammalia > Rodentia > Sciuridae > Ictidomys > Ictidomys tridecemlineatus. The sequence goes on along the minus strand of NC_135479.1, from coordinate 116,825,301 downwards.
AAAAAGAAACAAATTTAGCAGGTGCAAAAACACATCATATAAAGAAACATCTATTTACTATTTCAGATTAGCCCATTATGATCAAATTGTAGTGAAATATGTATTCAATAACATTACTAATACTTTGGACTAACAATTTGAAAACACACAAAAAAGAACAATTCTTTAGAAAAAATATTTCATTTCAAGAAAAAAATAAAATGTCATATACCAGAGCATCAGATTTGTTTAAATTAACAGATGGAAATGGTAAGTGATGTATACATGGTTTATATGCAAATAAATAAATTCAAGTGTTGGAAAGTATGGTGTTTGTCTATTTTCTAAATGCTGCCTTTGAACAATGATATAACACTAGTTTATACTAATACAATTGGTTAGGAAAAGGAGGCTATATCCATTCATTTATTGAATACTTAAGTTCTACTCTATATGAGACATTCTTTTGTTCTGAAATTATGAAAAATTCTAAATTTGAGGTTAGGATTGGATAGGTTTTAAAATCTTTCCAGAAAAAAAAAATTTTAAATTTCAACTTGGACACAAAAGGCATATCTCGAAAGGCATGTTCTCCAATTCAATTTTAGTATTTTTCCTTATGTAATGAGTACAAAAGCCACACAAAAAAATATTTTTTCAGTTAATATTACTAGTGAATTCAGAAAAGCATTACAGTGAAAAAAACAAATAACAATTTAGGATTAAGTTATGATGTCATGTACCCCACAAAAGGTATCAGGAATGCCCAAGGGTTTCCTCCTAGACTATACCTTGAGAACTACTGCTATATACAAGTAGTACATATATAAAAAATGTAATAAATAAATAAATATATTCACTTTCTAGTAAAGTAAGATTACTGTCCTGATCTTATATTTTTACATCTAGAATTCACCTGACACATCCAAACAAAGAAAATAATCCAAATAAAGAGGTATTCAAATTCTATCACGGATTTCTCTTTCCAAGTCTTCTTTATGCTATACTCTTTAACACATTTTTTGAGAAATAAAAGAAATGGGCTGGTGGGGTAAGAAAACTGAAGTCTGGAGGCCAGGTAACTCCTGTGGGAGGCCAATAAATCCAAGCCCATAGGTGCAGATTCCCATTCATCTCCCCTTAATCAGACTCATGCCCTAGATTAAAAGCAAATGATCAACACCAAGGACAAATAACATTGTGTTGCTATTCCTAAGAAAGAATGTTATCTGCTCTGATCTCTAGACCTTCATTTACTGCTCAATGAGCCCATTTTAAATCCTGCAATGATTTGATTTAGTACTTTCTAGGGCCACTCATTTATTTATGTGTTTCAAAGAACAAAAAAGAGTCTTCTGAGACATAAAGAAGACTCTTAAAATCAGAACCTCCTTTTCAAATATAGACAGAGCAATTAGTAAGATGTTGAGATTCATTTCCTAGAGCAATGAATTAGCACAATCAAAATATGCCACTGCAAATTGATTTGCATTCAACAAACACAGTAAGATGAAAAGCTTCCCTTTTGTTTTAAAAAATAGATTTAACAGGCATATTAATTTTCCACTGGCCACTATAAATAAATGAAACTCAAAAATATTTTTCTTTGCAAGGGCATCCTAACCAGTCACTGTCAGCCTGACCCCAAGTGGAATGCGTATTTATATTCCTGAGAGGCAGCATTGTGTGCTGGTGGGAAACCACTCCTCATAAAACTCCCATCCCGGGAGGGCTCCACAATAGGTACTCACACAGGAAGCAGGCCTTGCAAGGAGTACCTCAGCTGTTCCAGAGACAGCTTCCCCAGGCAACAAAGATGGTGAACCACTCGAAAGGCCACGCTCACAGGCCCGAGTACTGCCCACATTCAGGGTCAACAAAGCCAGTGTTGTTCTCAATCATCCCCCCAAGTTCTTCCAAGGTGAAAGGAAACTCAACAATTCCATGTCGTCTTTCTAGATAACCTCTCAAAGCATCATTTTGTTTTAAAAAAAAAATGACATTTTTCTCAAATATACTGGAAAATACTCCCAAGAAGCTATTCTTTTTCAAAACCAACTAATAGGTGTTAATATTGAATATGCAATACCAAAAAATATCAAAACTTCAAATGTCACATTTTATTTATCTCCACTGAAAATTATGGTCCATTAAATGCCAGTCATTGTGTTTACCAATGAAGCAAAATAAATTTTAAAAATGATTATTTTAACTCAAGTAGCAAAGAGTGTATTTTCAAATAGTATCATATCAACAATGATTTCTGCACATTTATTTATGTATGTTTCAAAGAACACAAAAAGAGTCTTCTGAGACATAAAGGGGACTCTTAAAATGAGAACCTCAAATTTCAAATATAGACAGAACAGTATGTGTGGGAAATGAAGATAACAGCACTTATATATAACTATCAAATCAATCCACTGGTGGATGAATAAAAACAGTAATGAATAACTTTGATCAATTCAATATTTTGACTTTTCCTCCCACAACTGACCACAGAAAGAAACACAACCCTATTCTTTAAGAATCATGTTGATTAAATTTTCAATACCCCAGTTTCTCGATCTGCAAAAAAGAAATTACAGTTGCTTCCTAATATTTTAAGGCCATGAAATAATTTAATAATACTGGGCAAAGTGTAACTCTTTTCTCATTTCTCAAAGGACTGGATTCCTTGCAGCTCTAATAATCGATCAATTTGAATGATGTAAGAAGATCAGAATTAGTATCCACAGCTCAAAGGTTCATGGAAATCCACTTCAGGCAGCTGCTATATCCATGCCAATCACAAATCATACAACTTACCAGATTCAGGAAGTCATCATGCAATAGAGAAAAAGTAGGCAGAAATAATACGAAGACAGATTCACAACATATTTAGTGAAATGTATACAGTCAGAGCCTATGATTTTTTTTTTTTAAGACTGAAATGACATTTAGAACCAAAATGCTGACAATGGTCGACCTTTGGATCATGAATAATGATTGAGATACAGGTTTCCTCTGCACTTATATTTTTCAAATACTCTTACAATGAGCATCTGGTAAGTTTTACAATGATAAAAAGTTAAATTTTTTAAAAACCATATAATTCAATTTACTTTGTACCACATCATTGTTCAGATTTTTGTGATAAAATACTTTCAAACTACCATACAACAAAAAGATCTATCCAAAAAGGTCTGTGGGTTTATCCAAATCTCACAAAACTAATTACCACCATTCTATTCTGACTATAGCAAACAACAATGGAAGAATATCTGCAGTGCCCCTGAGTTCAATACCCAGTACCCAAAAAAGCAAAAAATAAAAATAAAAATAAGATTTGGTATCATTTACAAAACTAGCCCTTGGGTCATGCTTGCTGAATAATCCCCAGATTAGGAATGCTCACTAGGACCAACCCAAACAGCTTTAAAAAAAATAATAATAAAAGGGTGGAAGAGGGAAAGCAGGTTAACCAGGCTCACTATTTTAGATAACAAGTGCTTCAGTAAAATTCTTTTCCAATTGACAAATCAAAACTTTTTGGGTGGAGCACTCTCTGTCAATCACATGAGAATCAGCAAAGATAAACCTAATAATAGAATGTTACATACTTATTAACTTGTGCTAACAATGCTAGTCCCCAACTAACACAAAGGACTTCAAAAGCTCTCCCTATGAGAAGTACAGGGTAGGGTCAGAGATTTTCCTTAGAGGTGACCAGGCCTCATCCTCCAACCGTAGAAAAGTAACTGTCAATTGTGGATTCTCTCCATCCCGTCCTCCCTCATTCTGAGCCTTCTAAAAATGTTTGTGCCATATTTTGATTCCCACATTCCCATGTATTGTAACAGATAATACATGTTCACTCTAGAAATCTGCAATACAAAAAAAAAACAAGAAGAAAACTTTAATTATTCATAATCATGACATTCAGAAATAGCTCCTGCTAAAATGGTGATAAACTCGTCATCTTGTTTTCCTAGACATATGAAATTTATAGTTAGAGGACTACTGCTTACATTGTATAGCTCTTTCAATTTTTTGGGTTTTGATATTTGACAATTATAACAAAATGACAACTTTTGTTGTGGTGCTAGAGATTGAACCCAGAGGTACTTCACCTCTGAGCTACATCCCCAGCCCTTTTTTTATTTTTAGATAGGATCTCACCAAATTGCCCGCACTGGACTTCAACATGTGATCCTCCTGCCTCAACCTCTAAAGTGACTGGGATAACAGGTATGTGGCCACCATGCCGAGTTGATACTGACAATTTTAAAAACTAAGGAAGAATTAGTTCCTAAATCATAGTTTACTTCAGAGAAGGGGGCAAAATTTTCCTCTAGGGTCCTTAGCTTTAGCAAAAAGACAGAATCTAAGTTAGGAACAACAGGTGGTACAACTAGTAAGTCCAACGTGTATCCAGAAGCATGATTTCTTTCAATATGATATTAGGTTACAATGATCTAATCCTCTTAGATTGTATACATGCATTTTAAATAGGATTATGAATTAACTAGAATGCAACTATTTGTTTCTATGTTTACATGCATTTAAGTTCCTGAAAGCCAAAGAGTTTTATTTTCTATCCCCTAAAATATGATATTTTTTGCTAACTGTTCATAGCACCTCCTTCACAACTATGAACCTACCCTTTCCTCTACGCAGAATGCATACACCAGCATTTTGCCCCAAAACACTTAACTCTAGGTATCTACGTATACTACTGCCAACAGAATCACTAACACAACCAGACTGGCAAAACATTTTATGTGATTCAAAATATCTTACACATACAAAGACATGCAATACCACATGAAATGGTGAGTCTGAAGCTATTTCATCCACACAAAGGAAGATTATGGCAATCAATTTTAATTGCTGTAGAAATCAATCTGCTAACACTGGAAGAAGTTCACACCACAATTGTGTATAGAAGAGAAATAATGCACTAACAGAAACAAGGCCTATTTGTGTAAAACCAGATACATGTTGATTTGCCCATAGAAAAGAGTACAGAAGATAGACCAGTGTTCATGGTGTTTATGAGGAGGGAGGTGGGATGAAGAATTTTTTCTTTTATCAACACTTTGAATTGTTTTAATAATGCTTTTGTTAGGAAGGGGGGAAAATACAGTCATGTTTCACTTAACAAAGGGACACATTCTGAGAAAAGTGCTCTTGGCAGTCTCACCTCTGGGTGAAGGTTGTCACAGAGTGTAAACCTAGATGGCAGACTGCAACACACCTAGTCCGTGGGGCATGGCATCCTGCTCCTACTGCACCAGCTCCCACGTTACTGTTTCTGAACACCACAGGCAACTGGAACATGATGCTAAGTATTTGTGACTCTAAACATAACAAACCACAGAAAAGGTACAATAGAAATATAGTATAAAAGATTAAAAACTGCACACCTGTATAGAACGCTCACTAGGAATGAAGCTTGCAGGACTAAAAGTTGCTCTGGATGAGACTGAGTGCTGATTGAACCCAAAGGTCAAGGACACAACCACACACTACACTACACTAGACTTTATAAATACTGTATGCACGGATTACATGGTCTATTAAATTTTTTTCATTCCACAATAATAAATTAAGCTGAGATTACAGTAACATTTTTATGTTACAAGCTTTCTAAATGATGTTTAACTTTTGCCTGTTTTGTAATAACACTTAGCTTAAAACACATTGTGCAGCTATATAAAAATATTCTCTTTGTATTCATATTCTATGAGCTTTTCCTCTATTTATAAAACTTTTTAACTGAGTGTGTGTATGTACATGTGTGTGCTATGGATTGAACTCAAGAATCTCATGCATGCATGCTGAGCTCATATTGTACCACTGAACTATACCCCCAGCACTTTTTTTTTAACTTTGTAAGCTTTTTAGTTAAAAAAGGGGGGGCAGAAACACATACATTAGTCTATACCTACACAGGGTCAGGATCATCATCACTGTCTTCCCCCTCCATGTGATGTCCCACTGGGAGCTCTTCAGGGGCAATAACACCCACTGAACAGCCATCTCCTATGATAACAATGCCTTCCTCAGAAGTCCCTCCAAAGAACCTAAGGCTGTTTACAGTCATCTTTTTTTTTTAATAAATAGAAGTACAGTCTAAAATAATGATTAAGGCAAGTCTCTGTGAGATTGCCCACATTCCTATTCTTGAGTATATCAGATTTGTTTACACTGGTATTGCCATAAAAATGAGCAAGATGATTCACCATGACATCATGATGATTACAATATCACTAAGCAATAGCAATTTTTCAGTTCCATAATAACCTTACGGGACCACCATCATATGCACAGTCCATCCAAAACTTCATTATGCAGTGCATGACTGTGCATAGAACAAAAAAAAATCTTAAATACAACTTCATTATACATGTCAAATAATGTAACTGAAAGATAAGAAACATCTGGGTGCAGGGATTCATGCCTATAATCCCAGTGTTTCGGGAGGCTAAGGCAAGAGGACTCAAGTGGGAGGCCAGCCTGGGCAATTTAACAATACTCTGTCTTAAAATAAACAATAAAAAGGGCTGGGGGTGTAACTCAGTGGTAGAATGTCCCTGGTTCAATCCCTAGTACCACAACCCCCCCCCAAAAAAAAAAGAAAAGAAAAGTTGAGTCATTGTTATAATCATCAAATACCTATGATAAAGCAACTCTGGGTTCAATTCCCAGTGCAAAGCAGGGGAAAGAAGATGAGAAACAGATAAAAGATAGCTGCTGGACAATGCTACAGACAAAAAGCACCTCTACATCTTGCAGACATAAAGATGTCAGCCCATCTTCTAAAGCTGTGCACAGTTCATCAGGAAAGGTGTGGTTCTCCCCTTCACTCTAGGCACAGCTAAGCCACCAGGTAGTGATGGTGGGGACTGTGGACCTCTCAGAAGTTATTTTCAGTTTCAAGACTAAACCCGCAAGAATCCTAAAGGACTAAAAAAGAACTATGAAAAGTTCAATTCTGACTCAGACTTGTAGAATATGCAAACATCCCTCGTAGATCAGAGCTTCAAAATATAATAACCTGGCATTTTCTTTTATTATACTATATCCTTCAGTTAGTTACCCCAGGATTTCCTTTCTGTCAGTCAGTAAAAATACACTTACATGGAATAACAGGATGATAGGAGCAGTCAAGGTCAAAATTAGAACTGTGTCTGAGTCAATGAAAAATATAAACTGCTGAGTATTTTTAAATCACTACTAGTGAATGGTGTCTTCCTTTGATAAAGCCCATTCATTGCCTCTGACCCTTCTTTTCTACTGCCACCAGTAATAGCAGCAATACTCTAGTTCCAGAACTAATCAAATTACTTCTAGATTCTGAAAAAGGTCAGGACTAATTTAGCCTGACTACTGTCTCCTTATTGTGTCCCTTTTGTCCACATCACCCATATGTGTCATACATGGAATTCACTTATGGAACATCCCTTCCACTAAGCCACCACATTCACTCACAAAACACTGTCTCTTCAAGCAAAGGTCAGAGAAGCATCCATGAGAGATATGCATTGAAGGACTTCATGCTGCTGAGAGAGTAGTTCCTTAACACCCATGCCCCTGGTTAAGGTCTTTCCAGGTATTGTGCAGGAATGACCCAAAACAGAATTAAAGGAGGTGCTAGTTTCAAAAATGCAGATTCTTTCCAGTGTTTATAGCAGCATTCTTCAAATTAGCCAGAAAAGTAGAAACAACCAAAATCTATCATCTAACAAATGAATACATGAAATGTGGTATATCAAACAGTACAATTTATTTAGTAATAAAAAGGAATGAGGTGCTACAACATGGAAGAAACTTGAAAATATTATGCAAAGTAAAAAAAAATAGGTGACCACAAAAGACCACATATCGTATGCTTCCCTTTATATAAAATATCAAGAATGTGCAAATTTGTGGAAACAGAAAATAGCCTGGTATGATATGTCCAGAGCTTTGTAATGTTTTGAACAACTAATAATAAAAAAATAAAAAAAGAAAAAAAAAAAGAAAATAGCCTGGTGGCTGCTGGGGGCTACAGGCTGGAGGTGGGAAGTTAATAGAAGCTAAGTGCTAATGGATTCGGGATTTCTTTTAGAAAGGGCAAAAATATTCTAGAATTCAACAGTGGTAATGGTGACACAACCTGATGAATATACTGAAAATAATTAATTTTACACCCTAAAATGAGTTAAGTGTCCACTTTAGGTCTACTAAATGTGAATCTCTACAGGGAGACCTGGGTAACTTCCCTTTGAATAAGAAGGGCAGGGGATGTGCATTTCACTAAGTGCCTCAGAAGATTCTTTAGTACACTAAAGTTAGAACTGTCTTACCTCCTTTCCAACTCTGAGACTATGCATTATATTCCACATACCAAAAATGCATCTCCAGCCAAACAGATCCTCCACAGTCACCCTTCCTATCTGAATAATTCCTATGCTACCCACTAACCCTGCCCACTACCTAGCTCCTGGGAGCAAACAGACCCAGGAGCCTTTGCTCTTGTCATATCTCCTCCTGCACCCTGCAAAGTCCACAGCTACCTCAAGATTACCCAGTTCCCAATGACCCCTATGACAAACCCTTTGGGCCTTCCTACCCTGCAGCATGAAATGAGAATGATAGGCTGGAGAAACTCTAGACTTTACACCTGACATTCTGAGGCTCTGCAAGAGACTCAGGAAAGACCCTAGGCAAGCAGCCTTCCTCCTTTACATTCGTAAATGTGTCTTGTGCAATTTTCTCTCACACTTAATGTGTGGGGAAATTAAATAACTTGAGGAAGAATGTTTTCTTTTTAAGGCTCCAAAAAGTAAATCTGTTGCCAGGTGTTATGGCACACACCTGTTACCCCAGCTGCTCTGGAGGCTGAGGAGGAGGAGGATTGCAAGTTAAAAGCCAATCTCGACAACTTAGCAAGGCCTTGCATCAAAATAAAAAAACGAAAAGGGCTAGGGATGTAGTTTAGTGGTAAAGTGCACCTTGGTTTAATTTCCAGCACACACACAAAAAAGTTAACCAGAAAAAAGGTCCTTAGGATAATGGCTAGGGAACAGCATAGGTAGGGGCTCAAGTACCTGATGAGCTCTTTAATTGATACTAAAGAAGTCAATGCTTCAGCTTGAACCTATATGTGTACCTCCAGTTTGCTTAGGTGTCTATATCAGATATTGCATGGGAGACTTGTCACATCTGTATTCTTGTTTGAAACATAATGTTCATTGTCTGTCCCAAGATGGTACAACCAATCCCTATCAAAAAGAATTATCATTTGTGTTGATTTTTTTTTCCATCAGTAACAATGGTTTCATGACATTTGAGAGAGAACTTGTTTAGGTTAGGAGGGCCTCCATGGCATGAAATGAAGATACCTGGGTCATCTTATGATCATTTGCACTCTTCTTCTCTAAGGCAATCTAAAGCATTCAAGAGCATCCCCCTCCACTGATGCCCGAGCCCTCACCTCAGGCAGGGGGCGCAAACACACACACACACACACACACACACACACACACACACCCCAAGGTCAATAAAAAGTCAAGGCTCTCCAGAGACTATGCCTAGAAGCTGCTCAAATATGCAAATTGCTCTTTAATGATGATTCTTGTCCAGATAGATAAACACAAATTTGACATGAAAATGTGTTAAAATACATTTCCTAAAAATAAAAAGAGAAGTTTTTGAAGAAACTGGCAATTTCTGTATCAAACTTCAGATACAAATATGAATTTATACTTCCAGCACTGTAGCAGCAAAGTAATCTCACAAAGACAGGTGTTCCAAATAAAATTCAGATGTTCCAAAACAAAGACACCAATGTGCATACTACAGACACAAGCATATATAAATATATACATACTCTTTAGAATACTAGAAAGGTACAGAGTACTTGATATGATGATCCATTTCTAAATCTATTAAAAGTTCTGACTTCTATAATTGCTAATTCAGATTGAGTATCTCTTATTTTAAATGCTGAGGACCAGGAATGTTTTTTGTTTGTTTTTGTTTTTGTTTTTTTAGATTTTGAAGATTTGCATTGAGTTTACAGTTGACCACCTCTAACCAGAAAATATGAAATCTGAAATCCTCCAAAAGTCTAAACTTTTTGAGTGTAAAGGTCAGTGCTCAAAAAGTTTCAGAATTCAGAACATTCTACATTTCTAGATTAGGTATGCTCCACCAATAGTATGTCTGCAAATTAAGGAAAAATATCCACCTCTTCTTTAGATCATACTGTCTCTTTTCACAATTTAAAATTCTATGGATATAATAATCTTGGTAATGAAAATAAACATCTAAATGTAGGAAAAGAAGTATCTGCAATAACAAATTTAAATGCAGTTAAATTATTCAACACATTACCAAGTGGAAATTCTGCCTGATATACTTAATAGATAAGACATACGTATAATAATTGCTACCATTTTAAAATTCCCAAGTACTTCAGAAGAGTTCTATTATATTATTCTCCCCTTCCCAAATCCCCAATCCTAGCCTCATTTTGCTAAATTATTTCCCAACCTCTACATAAGCAATGAAGAGAAAACTGGGTTGAAAAATTAGCTTGGCTATATCTTCAATGTAAAGATCCTACAAGCTAAAGAATGATTTAGTCCTGTGAGCTAGACCCCAAGTAAGGATATCACTTCAATTCATTTTTACAGTCCAACCCTGTTACATGAGCAAGTAAAATGATAAGGAATACTGCACTGGAAAATCAGGAAAGCTGGGTCACCGTGATTCCATCAGGAACTATTTCTGTGCTCCTAAGCACAAATCCTTCTCCAGTTGTCTAACATTCATTGTTTGGTAATTGCCCTAGGTTTTTCCTTACACATTCACACCAATCGATTTGGTGCTTGCCTGGAGTGCAGTGTTGAGAAAGATTAACTGCCCCAGTTCAATGACCATCAGAGATAGTTGTCAAGGTCATGAGATTAAAGAGCAAGAAGATCCATGTCACGTATTTGCTATCCACTGGTTAGGGAAAAAGCACCAAGAACTCTCGCAACTAAGCATTCTCTAAGTCAATTAAGATTAGCAGTAGCAGAAAACAGAAGGCACATCTGATGCTGGACAATTACAGAGACACTCTCTGGACTTCACTTCTAATTCATTGGACGTTTCAAAGACAATATCCATGTTTGAGAATCAAAAATAACTCAAAAAGTTAAAAGCAACATCTAACAATTAAGATATTAGGATTAATCACACCTACTCAATTCATTTAACAGATTTCACATCTGATAGATATTGTGCCCAAAACAATGATATGAATAAATATATGCTGAAATCATAGACGTCACTGAATTTGTAAAATTGAGTTGGCAGATCTGGAAATTCATTCCCTCAGGTGTTCAAACATTTACTGGGTCTTATGCAACTGCCACTATGCAGACCGACCCTGGAAATCCAGTTTTGCACTGGTAGTTAACTTTGCAATTGAGCTAAGATTTCAGGAGACATCTAAATAATGAAGCATCTAAATAATAAAGTTGGATTTTCAAACATCCATATCCTTAATTTTTACAGAACAGCCTTATTAGAATCTTTTTGTTTGGTTTGGTACTGAGAACTGAACCCAGAGGTGCTTTACCACTGAGCTATGTCCTCAACCTTTTTTATTTTTTGAGACAAGTCTTGATAAGTTGCTGAGGGCCTCACTAAGTACTGAGGCTGGCCTCAAACCTGCAATCATCCTGCCTCAGTCTCCACAACCACTGGGATTACAGGTGTGTACCACCATGCCCAGGTATCATATCTTCTATCTATCTTCTCTCTCTCTCTCTCTCTCTCTCTCTCTCTCTCTCTCTCTCTCTCTCTCTCTCTCTTTTAATTTTCCAAGATCCTTTTGTCAGAGATTAAGAGAGTTCTACAATTGAAATTATCATTTAAAATCTTCATACTACTGAGAGCTTAATAAATCTGACATTCAACTTCTGTGTGGTATGTGCTATCGCCTTCAATCTGCCACTGACTGGGTATTGACTATCCCAGGGAAACCCTCCAAACCTCTGCAGACAGCTGTGCCACAGTGCATCTGGTCTCCAGGGCTCACTAAGGAAATCTCCTCACCCCTAATGAATTCTGACTGTTTTTTTCCAGGGTTTAAGAACATGCTGTGGTAAAACATCTTGCTCCTAATCTTACATTGTACTCTTACAACAGATATTTTAAAAGATGCGCTTATACATTCTTGATTCAAATATGTAACACAGAAACTGAAATTAGTAAAATAACAATATTCATTCTCAACTTTAATTTTTTAAAAATATTTTTAGTTGTAGATGGATGCAATAACTTTATTTATTTATTTTCCTATGTGGTGCTGAGAATCAAACCTAGTGCCTCACATGTGCTAGGCACAAGCCACAACCCCAACCTTCAACTAACTTTTACTTTGCAAAGTCCTATGGGTAGAAGTTGCTCACTGTGAGTTTAAAAAGCTCACAAGATACTGAAAGTCCTACTTATTCAAAGCTGACTCTGTGAATTCAACACCCTGACAAGTTGATTCTATGTCAAGGTATATTCTGTTCCATAAGAAAGTTAAAATCCCCATCATTTAGAATTTATTCTTAAAAAGTGGTTTTTAAATTATCATTTACACTTCAAAGTATACTTATGAAGATATGAATTTGTGTAATTTGAGAAATGGAAATTACAAGTCAATTTTTAAAATATTTCACAAACAATTCTATCACTGTACACATTGCCTGAAATACACATGATTCCGAAGAAAAGAAGACCTGGGTAGCAATCTGTACATGTGGGTTTATTTTAAATTCCTTTACATACATCAGCTATGTGACTTAGGTTTCTCAGAGCCTATGTTTACCTGCAACATAAGGCATTTGGGATAGACTATCTGCAAATTCCCTTCTAATATAAAATGCTGTGATCTTAATCGGATTATTTGCTAATTTGGGATTAGAGTTGTGGATAAAGGCAGAGTTAGAAGAAACTTTCCCTAGAAAGTACCTTGCCCAGCCACACGTCTTTTACAGAGAAATTATGATAGCTGTACAATACTCATTCAGGGCACACCTTGAATGATAAGCATGTTTAGGCTGCCAGCTCTTCCAGGAACAAGATGTGGCAAGCAATTTCCTAGTTCTAAGCTCTCATTACTTACTCTGGGGGGGAAAAAAAATGAATGGCTCAGGTGTTATGTCAAAAGTTTTGAGATCCATAGGTGAGGAGATATATATTATACTATCATTTCCTGCTAACACCAATGGTATCCTGCTATAGATCTCTGATTATTTTGAGATCTAAGGCTAGAGCTCTCCAATTCTCCTGCAGTCTTCACGTGAGACGATTAAAAAAAAGAGAAAAAAGAAAAAGAAGAACTATTTAATTCTTGCAGCCTCTGGCAAATACCAAGGATTCCAAATCATATTTTTACATCAGCATTAACTGTTCCACCACGAGGATGTGATTTCCCTCCCAGCATACAATCTGTAATTTCAAAAACGCAATCTCAGCGTTTAATGCTTGCAAGGAATTTTTTTTTTTAATTTTGCTGTTTAAATCAGCAGCACCTTCAAGATTATCTATTTAATCTCTTATTTTTTAGAGGTCACACCACTGCTCAACAGCAGGGTAGGATCTCATTTTTCTCAAAACATCTCAAATTCCTGAACATATTTTCCACCTAAGTACAAAGTTTGTATTTTCCACCTAAGTTACAAGCATTTTACAACACCCACACTGAGACACTCACTCTTACTTAGCAAATTCTAAAATACTATACCTACGGTCTTTGCCCAACACATCAGCTTCTATGTGCAAACTCCCAAAACAGGCAAGCACTCAAAGAAAACATAAGTACCATCTATGTGAACAGCTGTAAGTCTCCAAGGATCAATGGCAGAAGGAATGGCAATGATTAAGATGGTGGTTTATAATGCAAACATGGTGAGCTAAGTGCCTTAAGTAGAAGTTCATTACCCAAAAACAGGAAATCTGTTTCTTTCAATGTAGATATATTTTCTCAACAACAAAAAAGATGATTCACCAACTAACCTCTCCATTCTGTTTGAATTCCACACTGTTTTAATCACGTGACTAAATTATATCCCTGGGAGAAATGCAACTTTAAACCCAGGTAAAAGTAAAATAAATCAATTTGGAGACAGGAACCCACTACACATGGTGTCTTTTGTTTTGTTTTGTTTCATTTTGTTTTGTTTCTGAATCCATCTGCATGAGAATTTCCAAATTATTAGCCATGGTACAAAGACTGCTACATGCTAATATGCCCGAGGTAAAGAATGAATTCTATTATCAAGTCAGCTTGAAAAATCTTGGACTTCAAAGAACTAACATGAACTGAGAATCTCTCCAAGATGGAACTCTGTTGAACATAAAAATCTTTCTCAAGAGCTAGAGTTCACCAGAGAATGCTCTTTGGGTAATACTGATATAACAGTTTAATTCTTTTCAACTCTCCTAGTGAAATTACAGTTTTATAAACATTATGTGATGATACAAAATGTTATCATTTCACTTACATAGTTCTTCAAGTAAGAACTTAGGCCAATTTTTAGGTAAAGAATAAAATAAAATTGAACCTACTGGTTAAGCCCATAATCAAATAAGCAATTCATGAGCCTAAAGGACTGATTGTATAATCTTATTCATCCATATAATATCAAAATATAAGGCACATTTCTCCATTAAGCATGGTTTGAAATTGCCTAGTTATTCAATTTATCCTAGGAATGTATGCCATTTGTCTCTTTTATTGAAAGGGACCCAGGTCAATTTTGTAAGTCTTTAAGAGAATGACAAATCTACATATTCATTTCTTCTGGATGAACTATCACTTTTCCCAAGCAATAAAATGTTTTCTCTACCATTACGGAAAAAAAAGAAAAACAAATACTCTCTAGAATCAAGACTATATGCCTTTCGAGCCCTTCTAATGCTGTATCTGAGCGTGAACACAAAGCAATGTGGCCATGTTCTTTCAACATCTGAATCCATTATGCGTGAATAGTTCAACAAAGTAAGCACTTTTCCCCCAGATCCATACTTCTGAGGTGAAATCCTTTGAATTGCTATCTCTTCCCATTTACATCCCATCAGCAATCATAATTGCAGTCTTAGAATGTTCAAACCTACAAGAGGTGTAAGTCTGACATACCTAAGACATGGCACACACCAAAAGCCAACCCAAGGAGGGAATACCAAAGAGAAAAGTATATGTTTTCTTTCTTTCCCTTGATTTTGAAGACATGTCTACAGAGAAATATTTCTTCATATGTTTAATTTTTTTTAATTTAAACTACATACATGATGTCAAAAAATACCTGGCCTTCAGTATCAAGGCGTAACAGAGAACGGTGAAGACTATGAGAAAAATACCTCTTTTAAAGAGTGAGCTGCTACTCAGCTCTACACGTAAACCACCAGGCAGAATGCAGGTCATATTTTCAAAGAGAAACCAGAAATCTTCTTTTATGTGAACTTCCTTAAATCTTCAAACTTGCTTACAATTTTTTAAAAAATATTTTTAGTTATAGATTGACACAAAACCTCTATTTTATTCATTTTTATGTGATGCTGAGGATCAAACCCAGTACCTCACAGATGCTAGGCAAGTGCTCTGTAACTGAGCTACAACCCCAGACCCTGTTGCTTACAATTTTTCAAAAACACTGACAGTCCCAGTTTACAAATTCAATCTCACAAAAATCAGGTGAATCAATGTCACCCAAAGATCTCCAGCCAGTTGCCCAAAGCTGGTAACACAACCTAATAGCTGGGTCTCATCTCCTTGTAGCACCATTTATATACCACATGCTGATCATTTAATCTCTGTGTTCAGTATGGAATATCTATTGTGGGCTGCTTGGTATTCCAGACATTGGGGGGAAGAAAAATCTCTGTTCTCATAGAGTTTACATTATAGTACACTAGCAACAAACAATAACATAATCCCTAAGTAAATTACATAGACTGCAAGAAAATGATACCTATGACTTAAAAAACAGCAGGATAACTCCATATTTAGTCTCCTATCTTACACAAGTTTTACTGGAGCCAAAATATATGCCTCAGTTTCCTTATTCATACAATATATTATTAGCTGATCAACTTTGCCCCCGGTAGCTAAGCCATTGACTAATATTTGAGAAGAGTAAACATAATATCATACTATAATGCTACTATTTTAGCAATACAATTATAATATTGCTTCATAAATTTATCCAAACATTCAATATATTTTTTAAATGGTCCTAGCACTTCACAAGACCCTGGTCCTTCAGAGGCAACAAACGGCCACTGAAATCACTGACACTTCCTCCCCATGCTGATGTTTACAGAATCAAGGCCACAGAAGGTACAGTTGCTCTGATCTCTAGAGGGACAGCATGATGGCATGGAGAGGCTTTTAGTTTTTCCTACCTCTCTAAAATTTGAAAATAAATTTTTTTACAAGAATAATTTTTATAATTGAAAAAAAAAGTCACAATGCAGTTAGAAAACAGAACTAACCCTATGCCTGTGTCCATGTGGTCCATTTACCTTCAAAAAAGAACAGTGGATTTAGTATTATAGAAACCAGCTTTGTAACTTGATTTTAATTTTTTAACATAACCTTTTTCTGAAGTCACAGTAATGTCAATTTACAAAAGCAATCAAAGTAAGCTCTTCATATTTTCCTACCATCTTCGTTCTCCTTGACATCCAGCATTTAACATTTTCTGCTACCTGATCTCTTCTACCGTCTATGAAGTTGCTAGTACTGTTTTATCTGATCACCTCTTTATTACAGCACATAACAAGATAGAAATAAATCACTAGTGTTAGGAGACCCCCTCCATAGGTCTCTCACTCATCCTGCCAAGTACGCTTAAAAGGTAAGGCCCTGGCCATTCTGCATCAGAGCCATTCTCAAAGTTACATTTGAAGTGAACAACATTGAGGAATAAGGTAATGTCTCCCCTTGGAACAAAGAGCAAGTTCACCTACTACACATTATAAAAGCAAGGATTCCCCAAGTTTAGCATTCCTCAGCAAGGACAGAAATCCTCTCTATGTGCAGCTCCATCTGGACAATTCATATCATCACTATGGGACTTGGGGCAAAGACAAACCAATATAAGTGTGCTTATGTTTATACTATTTGGTGCCAGGAGTAATAAGTCCTTTGTCTGTGGTACAGGAGTCCCTCGTCTTCCTCTGGCATCCATTCAACAGTAACAAGCTACCTACTAGCTTATAAGTAGGGTAAAATAGAACCCCAAGCCCAACAACATCAAGTTAAAGGACCACATATTTATTCAGAGAGATTGATCTTGATAAGCTTATGTAAAACATTTGCAAACCTTCTAGCCCTAATGGTGTGTCTTATTTCTTGTGTGTTTTATCACTAAAGCACAGTATCATATACACAAACTATAATGAAATATCTCACTCTCTATTAGGTTTTAGGAAGTTAATAGCTTCAGTGGAATCTAGCTGTCACTAATTCATGAACTTATTTCTAAATGAGTAACTAGAGAGCTACATCCTGGATAAGAAACTGGCATTTCCAATCAAGTCATCCACCCTCTCTCCTTTAGCACAGAACACTCTGAAGAAAGCACAGGAAGTTCTAGGCAAAAAAAAAAAGTCCTAAAAATCCAGAGTAACTCAAATTTTTCTGGGCCTGAATCTGTTTACCCCAAGAGGGCCAGACCAGAGGGACTCCTTGCTTTTTCCAGTTATAATTCCAATGATTCTATGTTCAGCCTATACATGGGTGGAACATTCTTTGCTGCTTTGTTCAGTGCTGGAGTGGTTTATGAAGTGTGGTCCAGCTGAAAGGCTGGAGAATGAACTAGATGTCCTCTCAGGATGCCTCCCGGCCCTATAATCCCATGATGTGCTTATAATGGAATTTGGCTGTCCTTATAATTAGAAATGTAGCTTGCTGGTCACACATCTGGATCAGATAAATCTGCACAAATAGCATTTCACCAGAAGCAGAAATGCCAAGCATTCAACAGCTGTGTTGTTACATCAGCCTTGCAAATAACAAGGAGTACTATTTATCCATAGAAAGTGAATGACCAGGGCAGGCAGGAATAAAGCTAAGTTTGTTCAAATTATATTTGGTGTAGGAAAAATATGTACAAAAGAAAACATATATATTGATCAAACTTTCGTACACATTTACAAAACTAATACAGAAAAAGATTCTCATATATAAAAGACCTCGCATGCCAAAAATTATTTACTTATTTCCTGTAATCTTAGTAAATAATGAGTCTCTTGTTACCAAACTATTGTAACAGGCTCCCCCAAGTTGCATCTCAACATATCACCAGCAACTGTGAACCTAACCCACAATAAAGCATTATCCAAGTGTCAAATCTACTCTGAGAATATTCACATCCACAGAAAATAATGTGTTTCAAGTTAACAATTAATTTCACTCAGCCACTATGCTGGATAATATGAAACAAGGAAATTATTTCCCTTAAAAGAATAAAGGCTCTTCCTAGCCAATTAGGTAAGTATTAACTACCTTACACTTTGAAGCACATTTCCTAAACTTAAAGCTTAATTTGCTAATCTAATTGCTCTGAGGAATAAGTGACAGAAGGCATGACTAATGACAAATAAGTATGATTACAAAATCCATCACACTTTACTACCCTTACCAACACAACCGCTTGGTCTTCCAATTTACACTACTGTTCACAATTTTATTTTTGGCATTCCAAAAAATATTCAGGACTGGGCATGACATGTAATCTTTGAGACTTAGGAGACTGAGGCAGGAGAACTGCAATTTCAAGGCCAGCATCAACAACTTAGCAGACCCTGTCTCAAAATACAAACATAAAAAGGTCTAAGAACATAGTCATGGGGGAACACTCCTATGTTCAATCCCCAGTACCACAAACACAAATATATATATGTTATGTGTATATGTATGTATGTGTATAAACATGTATATAATATATGTATATATTTGTGTGTATGTGTGTGTGTATATATATATACACATATACTCAGTATATTACATATTAAAGGAGAAAGAAAATAACATTTATATCAAGTCAACACTGTATTTTGAAATGTAAGTAGGAAATAAGGCCTTAAGTTTTGTTGTTGTTGTTCTTGTGGTACTGGGGAATTAAACTAGGAGTACTCTACCTCTGAAATATATCCCCAGCTCTTTATTTTTTAAGAGAAGTTCTCCCAAAGATGC
The DNA here is from genome assembly GCF_052094955.1 of Ictidomys tridecemlineatus. Taxonomy (NCBI): domain Eukaryota; kingdom Metazoa; phylum Chordata; class Mammalia; order Rodentia; family Sciuridae; genus Ictidomys; species Ictidomys tridecemlineatus. The sequence goes on along the minus strand of NC_135479.1, from coordinate 116,806,106 downwards.
CTAGGCTGGCCTTGAACTTGTAATCCTCCAGAGTAGCTAGGATTATAGGCATGTACCAATGTGCCCAGCAAAACCTTAAAATTTTAACCAAAAAAATATAAAAACTCAAAATAGAGGAGCTGGCGGTGTAGCTCAGGGGTAGAGCACACTCTTAGCATGCACAATGCCCTGGGTTTAATCCTCAGCACCGACAACAAGGGGGAAAAATAAAAACTCAAAATAGAGTCCTTTTACATGTAAAGCACAAAAATGGAATATCACAATATTAGCATAATTGTTCCAACTTCAAAATTCCAGATCTGCGTCAATAAATTTTGTGCAATGTCAAGAAAAAGCAAAGAGAGAGCAGATAGCTAATGAGACAAATGCCACAGAAACCAGGTTTACATTTCCAATTAATGGAGAAAACAATGATGATTAGATGGGTGATATAAGACATGGTTGCCAGTGGGACAATCCAAAAGGAAATCTAATTCTTACTTTGCATTAACTGAAAACCAGTAATGACTAATGTCTTGGAACCAATCCTAAAAGGAGTAAAAGAATAATCAATGGGACAGGTAAGTCTTAGGGAAAACAGTTAATAAATCACAATTTTCAATCAAGTCTATTTTTAAGCTAAACCCTTAAACTACAGTGACACCCTAATGGTTAACCAATTTTCCAAAGAGTATTAATTAACTATTTCCAAACACTGAAAAACAACTTAATAAGCTGAAGGCCTTAAATGAAATTCTTAAGTGAGTTACTTACTCAAAGAATCTAATGGCTACACAAAGATATTATGCATAATAGGTGAGGTCCCCTTACTAAACACAGTCAGGGGAGTCAGTGCATACCCTCTCTGGAGCACAACAGGTTCTTACTAAGTAAACATCAACCTTTTTTAAATTTTTTTAGTTGTCAATGGGCTTTAATTTTATTTATATACATTGCTGAGAATCAAACCCAGTGCCTCACATGTGCGAGACAAGAACTCTACCACTGAGCTACAACCCCAGCCCACTAAACATCAACTCTGAACCTATGACAACCTATCAGTGTCCCACCACCAAATTAGAGGTGAGGGCTTGGGGCTGTGACTCGGTGGTAGAATGCTTGCCTAGCTTGGGTGAGATACTGGGTTTAATCCTAGGCATCACATGAAAATAAATAAATAGAAACAAAGGTATAGAAAAAAGTATTACAAATGAGCTGAGGCCTTCTGGCTTCATCCCAGAGTGAAACTCCAGGTGGACAGGAGGTTCCATCTCTTCAGAGATACTACCAAAAATTCTAAGATTTGAAAGGAATGGATACCTCCAACTTGAATGGTGAGAATTTCCAAAATATGTTAATAGCACCAAACTTCAAGAGTCATTTCATGAAATATGCAATATCTCTCCAAAGCCAGGGTGCAAGGCAATTACTAAAACTGGGCAGAGTCCCCTTTTAAAATAATTCTTTACGGTAAATGAATGTTGTTAACAAGGAGGCCTGAGAGTGAAATGTGAACATTTCATTAAAATTTTAAAAAATAATAATAACTGATCTGAGTTTTTCCATTGCTTTGTTTTGCTGATTTAAACAAACTACTAGTTCACATTTTTAAAAAATAATAGCTGGTCTATTTAATCAATCTTTTTCTCCTCCTCACTATTATTTTAAAGTCATTATTTTGTTTTAGGACCCTATTTGTGGTTTCAGACTTAAAATCAAGCATTTGTGATCCTGCACAGCCACGTAGACAGGATTTCAGTTGCCAAGGCTGCCAGATCAAGAGCTAGGCCAGCAGTCTTAAATACATTTTCTGCTTCCGTGCTTTTCATTTCCAGGAACAATACTTCTCTCGTGACAAGCAGAGACTTGAAAGACAAGGAGAAGCATTTAGCAGAAATCAGCCCTGCTCCCTCTCCACACCCAGCATTAGCGCCTCACTTCAAAACTGCTTTAGATCTGGCCTTCATTAGAAATTAGATTTCATCATCTTATAGGGCACTGGTGATTTCCCAGATTATGGCTATCTAGGAATTATTTATCGTCTCCAAAAGCTTCAGAACATAAAGAATTAAGTGCTAAAGTAAGACCCTGATACCAAACAACACAAGAATCATCCCAAGATACCTCTACCTTGCTGGTAAAAAAAAGTCATGAATGTCAAATTCCTTTCCAATTGTCTGAAGTCACCGCATCACTTGCCAGTTTGCTGTTCCTGATCTAGGTTCCCTATTAAACTAGCAGAAGCACTTGCAGTTGCAGCCCCCAACATAGAATCCCACTCGAGCAACTCCAACTTTGGAGGAAAACAAGAGTCCAGTTCTGGATCTGATAAGCAGGAGGATCGCACAAGATTCTGCAACTGGATACAGATTTTTCCTTTTCTCCAATCAGCATGGGACAGAAGATTCAGAGGCCTTGTCTCAGATTCTCTTTAGAGTCTAACAGCATGACTATATGATACTCACAAGAACCCATGAATTCCCCCAGCATGGTTTGGGGGGAGAATTTGTAAATTCATATTTTTAATGTCATGACATTGCTGCTGATCTACTTATTTACAAACCTAAAGCCAGATACAAATTAGGTCAATTATCACAGATCAATGTCTAACAAAGTCCTGTAACACTTAATTTTTATAAGGTGTGGAAAAGTTACTACCTACATCAGAGATCAGAATAAGAAAAAGAGAGATAAGTATGTTCTTTATTGCCTGTATCAAAGTGTCAACAGACAGTCAGGTAAACACATTCCCAGGGCAATCATGTGACTGTCATCACCAGGAGAACTTCCTTTAGAAGGCTGCATTGGGCAGGAACTCACAAAACTTTTATCTGAATTGCCCCTCCTCATTTCAAGAATGTCCCTCAAACCAATGGAACACAAGAAAGACACCTCGGAGGCAGCAGAGGAAGGCTCTCATTAAAGTGAAAGGTGTTTAGTGTGAGCTGCTCTCAGCCAAAGCCAGTGTTTTCATCTACAGCAATCTAAATGTTTCTTTAATTTTAGACATTTACCCCAATCAGAAGATTATTCTTATCAAAGATGCTAGGATGAAAAGACAAAGTAGGCTTTTTCACAAGCTGAGATTCACCATTTCCAAATGAATCAAAAGGAACACATTCTACACAACTGATGTACCAGCCAAATGGCTCCTCCTGACTTAATCTGTTTCAGAGATTCACATTCCAGCAGACGTGGACATCTGCAATTGCCCTTCTATCCTCCAAGATTCCATCTCCTGAAGCACATGATAAAACAGTTATTGCAGATTTATTTCAAATGGAGGGGAGGGTGCAGGCTAAAAATGAGTACAAATGACATCTCAACTGGAAGATTAACAAGTTTGGGCTGGGAATGCAGCTCAGTTGGTAGAGTGCTTACCCTGAAAGCACAAAGCCCTGGGTGCAATCCCCAGCACCACACACACACACACACACACACACACACACACACACACACTCACACAGAGACACACAGAGATCAACAAGTTCTTTAAGAAAAAGAGTTCATAGAAAAAGCTTAAAATGAGCTCTAATTTGTATGTTTATCTGAAATCATAATTGGACACGTTCTACTTTTCTGTGTATTTCATTTTAGTTACTATTTTTAGTTTTGAGGCATCATTTTACTTCAAAGCCAAAATTATATTTTTTAGGTCAATTTCATAGCAGTTGCCCAAATCCTATTTTAGTCCACCTTTGTGAACTTAAATTACCAGGCAATTTAGAAGTATTCAAGTTTTCTTCTTTAGGGGAAAACAAACAAATATTTCTATAGCAAGAGCCTATAGATCACCAAAAAGAATTCATTAATTTTCTCTCAGACAACCACACTGGAGGCCAAAATCTTTGTTCAGAGAAGGGAGAGAGCATTCATCAAGTAAGTATAGTGATGTTGTGGGGCTTTGTTTATAAGTCCAACATAAATCACCATCTGTTAACTTGGGCTGGCAAGCTTTAATTGATACTTACGTAGTTCAGAATTAAGTAAAGGAAGAGGCCTGTGTGAAAATACCACTCCATAATGACTTTCACACCCCTGGATCCATGCAAGCCTATTCTAACTGAATAGTGTCACAGTGAACGCTTGCTTCCCAGGCCTTCCAATCTAAACATTAGTTTCTCACGTCAGAAATATACTTACATCTCTATGACAAATTCCTGATTTGCTAATTCTTGAACAATGGGGGGAAAAAAATCACACTCTTTTTAAAAAGTAAAGAAACTGCACCTGTCCATGAATTTTAACACACTTCCCATTTCTTAAATTGCACTTAACCTACTGCAAAATAGTCTTTCTCTCTCCAGGTCATTCTCTACTTCAAATGCTACATCTCTGGTTACTCTTTCCTAATTAATTCTGCTTCCCTATTCAAACTGTATTCATTATGTGATTTGATCACCAGTTTGTATAGTTTTATATGTGTAGATTTTGCTTTCTAACTCAAATGCAAACTTTGAAGAAAGGGATCATACCTCTTATTTTGTTCACTCAAACCTCTTCCCCCAATATGTGACTTCATATACAACAGATATTTAAAAAGTAATTCAATCTCTAAAACTTTTAAAAATTAACCCAAATCTACCCATGACAAAGTCACTCGAGGAAATGTTATATATATTTTTAAAGTATATTCATGTTCCCAAAAAGATAAAGATCCTTCTTCATGCCCTTGTGAACTGAACAGAATTCATATGCATTCATCTCATATAATGGAAACTTTCAAAACTTCTTTTAACCACTGAGCCTCAGGAAGAATAATTTAATATTTTCTACTTTGATAATTTTTTTAACTAACTTCAACCTAACTTGTTCAACAAATTAAAAATAATAAAGGAAACAATACATATGCTGTCTCCCTGGAAACTGACATTTCAACTTTGCCAAGATGTGCACTCAAGTGGAAAGGCAGGAAGAGCTCACAATTTGGAGAGTAAATGCCTAACAAGCATACAATTACACAGAGCTGTAAAAGACCACGTGCAACACAGCTCTAAATAGGGACCCGTGTGAGTGAAGGCCTGGGTAAGATTGGCCATCATACGCCTAGTGGCTGACACAATTCACTATGATGTACTCTCTCTCTCTGAAATCAGAGATTTTTTATTCTACTGTCCGCAAAATCCTCAAGCACCACAAATAGTTCAGTAAATGCGTGTAGGATAAATATTTGTGGAACAAATGTGCAACACACAGACACCAGTAGAAAAGGAGGGAGAATGACCAAGGTCAAGTCTTATCTTGAGACTGCATTTCTTCTGGTTATCATACTTGAAGAGGGTCACAAACAAGTTTCTGGAGAAAGCTGACCAGGATGGTGGTGAATCAAAATATCAAGGCATACAAGAAAAAGCCTTAAAAACTGGGACCATAAGCCTATAAAAAAGAGAACTAAAGGCCAATGAGCTAGCTGTAGCTGACTTTGAGAGGTTGTGAAAGAAGCAGCAAACTTCTAACAGGTTGCTGTGGAATAGTGTTTTTTAACTATAGGTCAAGACCCATTCTTGGGTCATATAATCAATTCAGTGGGTCACTGACTGGCATTCTTTCAAATAAACAGATTAAGATAGAATTACATGAAAAAGAAAAAAGGCAAGTTATTGATTTGTCCAGTAAGTATTTATGCTTACTGGACAATAACATAAAATACATTTTACGTGTGTCTCCATCAAAATTTGTTTAAAAGTGGTGTTTTAGAACACCTAACTCCCACTGTGCCAATTTGGGTTCAATATAATAATGAGAAATATAAAAGAAGAAAAAAAATGAAGTGATTGCTTCTCAAAGTTGAAGTCTCCTTGTCAGTGGATATTAGAGATCAAGAGCTGAAGAAAACTGGTGACCACCTGGTCCAGCTCTTTCATTTCATTAATCATAAAAATAAAGATACCTAAAACCAAACTAGTAATTAGGGAAATAATCAGAACTCTTGGAACATCTTGTCAAGATGTTGTCCATGAAGTCTCAGCACTCACTGGAATAGAGAGTTAGATGTCTTCCTGGTTCCTATCAATTATGTTCTTTGATGCAAAATGACAAGTGCTGTACATATCTTTAGACAGTAAGATTTATAAATTATCAGCATAAAAAGATAATGGGGAATACATTATTTATAGAGTTCAGGATTTTAAATATGATGAAAACCATTAAAGAAATATTAAATAATTTATAATAATTTTTTTAATAATATATGTGTTAGCTTTTCATCACTGTGACCAAAATACACAACAAGAACAACTTAGAGGAGGAAAAGTTTATTGAGGATATGGTTTCAGAGGTCTCAATCCATGGCTGGCTAAATCTATTACTTTGGGCCTGAGGTGAGGCAGAACATGATAGTATAAGAGTATGGCAGAAGAAAACTGCTCACAGGGACCAGAGAGACAATCCCCAAGGGCACCTCTTCAGTGACCTACTTCTTCCAGCCACACCCCACCTAACTACAGTTATCACCCCAAAATCTACTCAAATTATTAATCCAGCAAATGGATAATCCACTGATTAGGTCACAGTCTGCAATCTAACCATTTACCTCTAAACAATCATGCATTGTTCAGAGCTTTTTGCAATATACCTCATATCCAAACCACAATAATATAATTATGTATAATATAAAATGATAATAATAGAATTTATAATATATAACTTATAATATTATTAAAAAGTTTAATTTTTAGTTAATTAAATTGTTTTAAATAAATTAGAATAATTTTTCCACTAAGAAAAATTAAAACTTCCAAATTATAAAGACACAAAGGAAAAACACCTCTTTGACACAGTAAGTATTGGATAAACCTTAATTAAAATAAAGAAATTCCATCATTAGTTAACTTACCTAAAACTTTCAAGGCTCTGAAATCAAAATGCCCCTTGCCACATTTTCCCCTGTAAAAAGATATTAGCCCCTAATCTTTCAGAATTCAGAGCAAAGTAGTAAGGAAGTATTAATAAAATCTGTTCAGTTACCTACCAGTCCCACCCATATTGCCACCCCTTTCCACACCTTTTAGAAGAACTAAATGCCTCCTCATAGCAAATGCTCAGGAAACAACTCACTAATTTCCATGAAAAACCAATAACACACATTTGACATTCATATTATTTCATGTTAAGTAACTTTTAAGTAACATTATTTAAAGGTCTGGAGCCCTGTTGGTCCCTGACTTTCTTTTAGGCTCAAGGCACAAAGATAACGCTCATGATTTAGGGCAATCTTTCTACCCCTAAGTTAATAAGAAGAAACCTACAGGTTTCCCAAATATGGGGAAAGGGATAGGAAAGTTATTGAATCCTCAGTTTTCCTTAGGTCCTACTAAAATCAAGAAGTTCAAAGAGTTTTGATTGTATCATGTTTAAAACTCTATAACTATACACATACAGTCACACAAACTTTCACACATGTAAGACAAGAAACCGTTTGTTATTGGAAGGAAGTTGGCAGAACAGGGTGGATCGTTTGACACTGGATGACAACATCAATTATGCCAGATGTAGTTCTGCAATAAGCTAACTGTGGGTCCCAAACTGGCAATCAATCATGTGACTGTGGCCACTAATAGTCTTGGGGCCTGCCAAGTTTCACGTGACTGATAGTTACAAAATAGCTTCCTTTCCATGTGCCCCAAAACAGACTTAAATTACTTTATTTTTTGTTTTTGCCCTTAAAGCATAACCCCTGCTACAAAAAAGCAAACTAAGATATCTGCAACCACCATGAAATCATCCTCCACAGACAAAAGACAAGATTCTATAGTACAAGCAACAAATCTTGCTGACTCTAGCACAAGTTACTGACATGTAATAGCATGAAGTAACAGAATGCTCTGAAACAGAACAAATCTGATGTCTCTAAGTAAGTAGAATTTAACCTTGTGCTAATTTTTCCCTTTTAAAAAAAGTTCAAGGATCAGTGGTCATTTTTTATGTGTGGGTACTGATCTAATGTTTGTGAGCATACATGTATACGTGGTTAGCCTACAAAAATCTGTACATAGAGAAGTAGTCTTAATACTGACAAGTGGAATTTTGTAACCATTTCTCCTGGCATAGCAAGAGGGCCACATCAGAGGCAATCACAACAGCTACAGGCTTTAGTTGAGCATCAGTATAACATCAGCAGCATAAAGACCCCCTCATGACAGAAGCATCCTTTCAGTTAAGTAACTAGAAAATCAGAGTCTAACATATGTCAATTCATTTGCTGGCAAATTTATTTCAACCCTTCTTTGGCAAGGTCATATCCAAAGTTTTCCTCCAGTCATCAACAGTAATGCATCCTTACTTGAAGATGCAGTTTGACATTCTCCAAAATTCATGACAGAAGGGGTCTGGTTTCCAAACAAAACAGTTCTTAAGGATGGTGAGGGACGAGAATAGGGGGAAAAAACACAAAAGTGACTTTATTTTTCTGGATAATGAGAGTTTCACAATAAAGAGGAGAGGAAGCAAGATCAGTTCATAAACTTATCTTACAATATCATTCACTCACTACAAGGTAGGGTCAGTTCTAAAGTGTCAGTGCAAAAGGTAACTATGAATAATACCTAAATGAAACTAATTCATCACAAATACCTTTAATGCTACCTGCTCCTTAAATCATCACTGAAAGTGTAAATGGAGAGTTTATTGGCAATGAGACAGCTACTACAAATAGGGGAACTCATTCATCACAGCCATCTTTCATTCCATGAATAAACCAAAATTCTCTTTTTAAGAAGTCAAATCACTTTCTGCTGATATGTGGTCTCCCATCGGGAAAGTAGTTTTGCCAAACAGATAAGTCAAAGTTTACAACAACTAAATGACTTACCCAACTTCAAAAGAAGCTGGTACAGCCGCCAGGATCGAGGTACATTTTCACCTGCCATTCAATACTTTTTGCCTTCATATTCCAATGCATTTTCACCCCCAGTCTCAGTTCTCTACATTCTAATTTTGCTACACTTAAGAATTACAATGGGAACTAGGCCAACAGGATCTGTTGAAAGAACCCAACCATGTTAATTCCCATAGTCCAGTGGTATAGCACTTGCCTAGCCTGCACAAAACTCCGAGTTCAATCTCCAGCACTATCAAAAAAGAAAAATAGACATGGTATTTCCAATGTTTAGAGAAAACCTCTCTTCATACAAACCTTTCAAAGCAGAGTTCCAAACCCAAAGTTTAACGCAGTAGCTGAGTAATAGCACCTGGCTAAAGTACTTCAAGTCCCTTACAGCAATGCTAATGATAACAGTTCAATCCCATAAACAAAGAAAATGTCTGTTTTAGTACTGTTAAATGGGAGAACTACAGACATGTTTAATTATGTCTGCAAGTGGCTAAGGTCCAAAACCTGCCACCATCTGGAGGCTTTGCCTGCATGCGTTTCAGAGACTCACCATGGCTGATGGAAACAACCACTGGCCCTTTTCATCAGCATAAAGAAAAGATTAAAATAATTAGACTTAAGTGCCTCATAAAGACTTAGATGAAAGCATATTATAGGAGGCATCAATGCCACAGTTTATGTGCTCTCATTTGAAATGAAACCTGCTTCATTACCCCTGGGTTTCTTGATGTAGTTTCCTAGATGGGAGCTCTGTCAACATGATCCCACAGAGGCAGGCTGTAGGAAAAAGATAAAGAGCCAAGCAATTGCTTCACAAGGACTGCCTTTGGCCCACAAAATCCATTTTACTATCTTATCATCACTCCTTGATGTTAAGCTTGACCAAGAAGATGGATTCTATAAAGAACTCCTCTCCAAGGCTGAAATGCATAAGGGCATGTCAAAGCAATTTTACTTGGCTACAAAGGAATTAACAAGACCATGCCTCCAGATGTGGGAGATGGGTGATCTCTCACGTTGGTGATCAAAAAGAATTTTGTTGTGAGACATTCTACTTTTAAACATTCAATTACTGATTTGTAAATCTATCTTCACCCTCATTAACATCATGACTATTTAATGATATAATCACTGACTACCTTACCGAGGTCAAGATACTGACAGTCACAAAATGTAAAGATACTGTTATTACACCAGGAAAACACAAACTATAAATTCTCCCAGGTCTCAGACTCTAAAACCTCCCTGTCCAATTTAAATTAATTAAAATCATAAATTCCTCAGTCAGCCATTTCAAGTGTTCAATGGCCACAGGTGACTACGAGTTGCATTAGATAATGCGGAGAATATATTTCCATGATTTCAAAAATTCTATTGGCTCAGGAGGCTTGCAAGTTCAAGGCCAGCCTCAGCAACTTAGCAAGACACTGTATAAAAATACAAACATTTTTTAAAAGGGCTTAATGTATTAGCATAGTGGTAGAGCACCCCTAGGTTAAATCCCAACACAACACACATACACACACACACAAAAAAAAAAAAATCTACTAAATATTACATTATAAAATGTCATACTTTCACTAAAGAAAACAAAAGAGATGTGTTTCTGGCATGAACTATTAGTATTACCTTATAAGCCTAACAAGACACTCTTAGCAGAGCTGTTAAGAACCAGAACTTTAGAGTCAATTGTTAGTTTCTAACTCTGTCTCAACCACTTACTAGCACTGGGACTGTGGCCAGTACTTCACCTCTCTAAGCCACAGTTGCTTATCTGTAAAACAACGATTATGACAACACCTATCCTCATGGGACTGCAGTTAAGGATTAAAAGAGCTAATATCTAAGTACTCAGAACAGCAAGTACTATGCAAATATTTTTTATTAAGCCCTATAATATGTTTCAAAACCTTTAAAAGTGCCCATAGGCTGTTTTAGTTAATAAATGTTTCGATGTTTTCCCTATGCATGACCTGACAACCAACCTCCATGATATCCCAGGGCACATAGAGAAAAGGTAAGATTCATTAATCAGAACTGGCCTTCTAAGTGGGACCACTATTAAAAAAAAATAGGCTCTTCACCTAAAATAAATTAAAAATTCTTATTTTTTTATTTTATTACTTGTAATAAAATAAAAATTTTACTGAATCAATTAATTGATTAAGTGTACATATAAAGTTATGTACAACTTTAGTTTTTTTCAAGTCAGGCTAAGTTCATAGCACTAAGGTATATAAACATATACCTAAAGATAAATGAGACCATAAATCAATTTACTTTTTCCATAAAACCTTAAGAATCCACCTACAATTAGCAAATACACTGTTTAAATGGAAAGTTAAATGGAAATTATAGTTAACTGACTGAAAATTCCAAATCAGAAGTCTAAATTAATGATTAAGCTTAAGGTATGCTATATTTAGCCTATTTGAAATGACTGGTAAATGTCATGATTAGAAATGCATAAATTTGAAGAACATTATGTTCCTGGCTATAGAATAGCTTAAAAGTTTATGAAGCACCATGTTTTTTCAGTGAAGAAAAAGTCTTAAAAATAGACCAACTTTTAGCATCATCAAAATATGCATTTCTTTATTACTTTTAATAACTTTTCCTCATGTAGGAAAAAATTGTCAGCTGAAACCAAAGTCAACTTGAAAAGTGCTGATTAGTCAGAAATTGCATAATTCTGACCGCCAACTTATGTAGCAGAAATTCCAGTATTTCTTTTGGAAATCTTTTTTCTTTTCAATTAAAAGAAATATATTTCTGAAAGATTCTACCCAAAAAAATACTGAAATTGACCTGAGATTTGCTTCCAAATATTACAGCAAGGAGTGGGGAATGAACAGAAGTAAAGACGAAAGTAGGCATGGGTTGGCGGCTGCTGAGGTCGAGTGGTGAGTACAAGAGGATCTACTAGCATTCTCTTTCTTTACCTACTTTTGAATATGATCAAAAGTCTTATGAATTACAATCTTAACAAAAAACTAACCTAAGGAAAGTGTTAAGGTTTCTGCTCAAGTAAAAGGCAAAGGTTAAAAGTCATAGCAAGCGTATACCAGTTTCGCAGCCAGCAGCCAGAGTGTACAATTTTTTCTGCTGTCTGCCCCTTCCCTACTAGCCACCACAGGCAGCAGAAATTATGATTATCCCAAACAACTGCATGCCCAAAGGAGTGCTAAATTTTTCATATGACTTGGTTTTGGACTTTGCTTGTCTCTTTCTTCGACAATTCCAGAGAAAGAAAACCACAGGGTACATTAGCTAACACACTTCAGAAATAGTCAAGGGTTTAACTCTGATACCATAATTCTTGAGTCCAAAATGTGCCCCTTTTTTAAAAGCTATCAAAAGACTGGATTCTGTTGATGGATCCCAGTTTAGCACTAGAACCACTAAAATTATACAACTGTGGTAACTAGAGTGACTTCTAACTTCATCCTCCACTTATAAAAATGAATGTCAAATACTCTAATAACAGGGGAATTGTCAGCAGGATGAAAATATTTTAACATCCACATAATTTCTAAAGTGCAGAAGGTGTGTACCTAGAGATTTTTCAATTAGAGGCTACCCAATTCTGAGACAACATCATGTCCTGGAAAGAAAGACGGAGGGAGCCTTGAACTTGAATTGTCCCAATTTCTCCCTTAATTTGCAGAGATGCTCTAGGCACTCACTCCAACTAGATTTTTTTTTTTTTTACCTGTAAACTGGGACAATGTCTAATTGCTTACTTCACAGTGTCATTGTGAGAATTATGCATTAGAAAATACATATATATTTAACATCTTTTAAAAAAGAAAGAAAAGAAAGAAAGAGAAGAAAGAAAGAAAGAAAGAAAGAAAGAAAGAAAGAAAGAAAGAAAGAAAGAAAGAAAGAAAGAAAGAAAGAGCGAGCTATTTAACCATAAGGCATCAACTTGTAAACAATTTTAATAGTCCCCCCTAAAAATGATTCTGGGCCATTTTCCAACTTAGAACTAGAGAGGGGGGAAAAAGCCAAGAAAACGAAGAGAACTAAATGGAATAGTTAGCTAGACTCTACAACTCCCTCCTGGACATGATGAAACAAGAGCCTCCTGGCCAGCACTAAAATTATACAACTGTGGTAACTAGAGTGACTTCTATCTCCATCCTCCACTTATAAAAATGAATGTCAAATACTCTAATAACAGGGGAATTGTCAGCAGGATGAAAATATTTAAACATCCACATAATTTCTAAAGTGCAGAAGGTGTGTACCTGCAAAGTCAGACACTGTGAAGTGTCAGGTACTATGAAAAGTGAGAACAGAGTCAGAAGTCAGAAAGAGAGGCATGTCAGTGGGACCAGAGATGTGCAACAAGAACTTATGCAATTCACTAATTCTTGAAGATCTCAACCTTTGCCTTAACAGAGATAGCTACATACTCTAGCCAAATAAAAGTCAGCAAATCTTTTACCAAACATTTTGCTTAGCAAAGTAAAATGAGCAAATAACCAAGAACCTTTAATCTCATCTCATTAAAGACATTCAGAACTATCTACTTCCAATAAAGGGATAGCCAACAGCAAAGCCATCTCTCAAGGCTTACACCGAAATGCCCTTACACTCCCCCAGGTCCTCCTGTGACCCACTAAGGGCAGAACTGACTGGCAGAGCTGGCAAATCTCACCAGGCAGTTACCAGGTCAAGGAAGTTGATAGTGACATTCTGCAGCAAAAGCATAAGAGGTTGACCCAAAAAAGTATATGAAGAAAAATAAATGTGTAACACAGAAAAGCTCACAAAAAAAATCTGAGATTTCAAGAGAGGGATGTGTTATGTCCCTTCCTATCTCACACAACTTGGCTGAAGATCTCAAGTGCCTGGGAACAAACTCTGACTCCACAACTTACTAGCATGAACCTCTGGCAAGGAGCCTACTCTCAGTGCCTCGGTTTCCTCATTCATAAAGTGACGGTAATAAAGAACCTTCCTCAAGAAACTGAACAGTGAATGAAGGATGCACACAAAGCACTCAGAACAGTGTCTGCCACTCAGTCTGGGATTGTTATTAAATTTCCCTACCAAATGTTTTTATTCTTGCTATAAGAACAAAAGGATCTACATATACCTCAAAAAACATTCTAGAGTCCCGTATTCGATCCCACACCACAAATAAATTTTAAGTTTAAAAATACAATTTGCCCAAATATTTGGTCAGCAGTTCTCAAGGAGTGAACCACACATGAATTCAAGTAAAACAGGGAATGAGTACTGACAGTCTGAGAGCGCTGCTCATTTCCTATTTTTTCCTGTGCTCTCATTCAGTCCCCTTCAGCATCACATCCCACAGCTTCAGCTCTGACGCTGGGGATATAAAAGATGAGCCCACAATCCCTCTGGAAGAGCCCAGAATCAGATTCCAGTGGGGAAAGAGGCAGGTAACTAAGGACAACAGCATAAAAATCAAAACACAAGTCCCTGAAAAGAGCTTTGGGGTCTGTTATGGTTTGGTTTTACATGGCCCCCAAAGGCCCTGTGCCAAAGGTGTGGTCACCAACTGTGACACTAGTAGGAGAATCTTTAGAAGGTGACACCTAATGTAAGAAAGTCAGGTCATTAGGGACATGCCTTTGAGGGATACAGTGAGACCATGCTCCTTCCTTTGGCTCTCTCTTTGCTTCCCAGCTGCCCAGAAGTGAGCAGCTTTGCTCCACACACTCCCCACCATGATGTTCCGCCTTGCCACAGGCCCAGAACGACTGAGTCAATCAACCATGGACTCAGACCTACGAAACCTAGAGCCAAAATAAAATCCTTCTTCCTTTAAGTTGATTTTCTCAGGAATTTTGTCACAATGACAAAAAGCTGGCAAATACAAGGACTATCTGAGTTCCACTATTATGAGCCTGAGAGTTGGGAAATGCAAACAAAAATCTAGGTAGCCATTCTGTAACTGGAGGAGAGGAGGAGGTGGGGAGGGACCCCAGGGAAGGGGATATAGGAGGTGTGCTACCTCAGCAGAAAGCTGACCCCTGTCACCAGGTTCAGAGGGAGAGGAAGAGGATACCCTGAATACTTTCTGCTCTCAGGAGCCACAAGTGCCCTACCATTAATTCCCAGAGGAAGTGTCTTCAGAACAAGTAGGTGGGGGGGACCCCTAAAATGTATTTAGTTATGTCATAAGAGTAAGAATGGGGAAAATTCCCCTAGACCAGTGAAAGGGCTTGTTCTGTAGTACTACCTCATGGCCACAAGGCTCTAAGAAGATGCAAACTGCTAAAGACTCCTGTTAGGCCTGTCAAATAATTTTTTTCAAGGGTGATGACATTTCACTCTACTGATTCAGGTGCAGACTATACCAAAAACCCCCTAAAGAATTCATTTCCCATAGGAAACTCTTGATATAACTGTAGTTCTAGGACTCAATGTTTGTCTTTTGTTAATATATAAAACATTAATAAAAGTACATTTATTTTATGATCACTTATAAAATAACTGCATTAATGCTTCATTTATAAGTGAAATAAAGTAACAGCAAACAAAAAGGAAAGCAAGAGTCCTACTCTGGTGTCTTTGTGAATACAGAAAAGCCTCACAGATTGGATTTACATTAAACCAGACAAACTCACCTTCCACACCACTTTCATCCTTCTCATCAAAAAGGCAGTAGGACTTCAAACAGCACATCAGTCAGAGCTGGCTGTTCCTGCAGCTTATGACCCAATCCCAAAAGACCTCATCAACTAATTACAATGCCATGTTATCTACAAAGAAAAATACTACTACTGCCTAAATAATAGCTAAACAATGGGCAATTTAATTTAAAAATATAAAATTATGAAGCAGAACCATAAAGCCCAGGGGAGGATTCTGATACCTCATGGAAGACTGAGTGAGGACAGAGCTGCTGACCAAGTCTTAGGTGTGCACAGGGAAAAAACACTCACTTAAGAATCACTCCCCCTGAAGCAGGGACTCAGAAAGAGCTGTACTCTGAGAGAAGGGTAAGCTGGTACAAGTCCCATCCATCCACAATAAGGATGCTATATATCTGCTACTGAATAACCACAACAAAAATATTAACACTTTCCAATAAAGGTGCTTCAAAAGAATAGCCTATGTCAAACACCCTTGACACCTATTAAACTGAGTATAATTATCAAACAGTAATTTTTTTTACATTATTTCAATTTATAACAAGATCTCAAAGGAGATAAAAATTCCATTCTAAATTATACAACTTGATGTCACTTCCCCTATGCAATACTTTTCTTCAAAATTCTGTTAATGTTCTTCAAGCTCCCTAAGTTACTCAATAACCACAAAACTAACTGAAAGTCTGGAAGCCACAGCAAGCAGGTTCAGGTCTTAATCTGTGCCTTGTGACCAAACTGTACTAAAAGGCTCAACTCGGACAAACCCAAGTCTCCCAGAGGAAAATGAGCTTTATTTCCTGTAGCCTGCAGTCACCTCTACCCTGAAAGGGCAGGAAGCTTGTAATAAATTTCTCCACACTGTATGTGAGCAGGCTGCAGACGGGAGTTTCCTAGTTATTACCTTGGGCAGATATTACCTCACTGAGTCTCAGTTTTCTCATCTGGAAAAGAAGATTCACATCCTTCCTCTTCCAGGGTTGATATGGAAGAACATAAGATCATGTGTGCGACTTAAAAGAAGTGCTAGTGGAACTGGGGTTGCGGCTCAGTGGTAGAGCGCTTGCCTAGCACATGTAAGGCGCTGCTGGGTTTGATCCTCAGCACCTCATAAAAATAAATAAATAAAATAAAAGTATTGTGTCCAACTACAACTAATATATATATATTTTAAAAAAAAGAAGAAGTGCTCCGAACAGCAAGCCTGGCAATTACTGGTTAGTACGACTGCCCCTGCACTGCTCATCTCCCGGGCCCCATATTCTACCCATACTAGACACAGAAACTTCATTAACCTAGTGACCACAGAATCATGAGGAAACAGGAGGGAAGATGAAGTAAGGAAAACTACAGTAATAATTGTGGGCTAACAGCCAGGTTATCAGAGAAGCAAATGCAACCCAAAGGAAGTCTCTGACCTCTCCAAACAGGCTAGAATGGTCTTGGTGTATCTCCACATTCCAAGTCTTTGTGCATCCCTGTAAATACTAAATTATCAGGGGGACTGAGATTGACAAAAGCAATTATATTAACCACATACTGTATCTCTATGTCACTATCACCATGAACAAAGATATTCCAAATATTAGATTCCATAATGCTAAAGCAATATTGTCCTCCCCTCACTCCCTCTGGAGAGGAAAAAAAAAAGTAAGGAAGGAAAAGAAAACCTTTGCAGAGGAAGAAGTGGGAAGTCAGTGTTGTAACACAAACATGACAAGCTACTTCTATCACTGCAATATACTTTCTGACTTCAATACAAAAATTTTTTCTGACCATCTGGAGCTACTCCAGGCACAAGGCCAAAACTTCATAATTCCTTTGTCAAAATAAATGACAGATCAGTAACTGCCACGTTGCTAATGCACAGCCAAAGGGAGCACCTCACATCCTACTCAATGCTCCCTGGAGTTTTACACATGTAGTAAAAGCAAAGTGCTTCCAAATCAATCTGCCTGCTTTTCACTATTCCAAACTGAACAGTGATCATGTCACTCAGAGCCTTTTTCCTGTATGAGCTTATTACTTTATTTCACAGACAGGAAGTAAGATGTTTCATAAGTTTCACTAAAAAAAAAATCCACCTCTGGACTAGCCTGAAGCCAATATGCATGCCCATTCCCATTTCAGAAATGGCACATGGAAGTTTAAGAGTCTGTCCCCTACAGAGACTAGGATATCCAGAAGGCTGCAATAAATGTGGGGTCACATAATACATGAGGCAACAGGGGTGAACTTCAGATTAATAGTGACCTATCAGGGTTGGTCGTGGCTCAGAGGAAGAACGCTGGCCTAGCATGCATGAGGCCCTGGGTTCGATCTTCAGCACCACATAAAAAATAAGATAAAGGTATTGTGTGCACCTACAACTAAAAAATAAATGTTAAAAAAAAATAGTGACCTATCAAGTTGCTGGGGATTTCCTTTTAAACCCCAGTGATCAACAAGATCGCTTTCTTCATCCAATACACCAAATGGACAGCCTACTATGTGGTGAATACTACAGCAATGGTGAATGAAATCAAAGCTCATAACATCTCTGCCAAAAATATAAATCTTTCAAAGAATAAAAACCAATTTTATGTAATAAGCCACTGACAATAAGCACCACTTGAAAGCTCAGAGGCTTAAATTTGTTAGTACTCCCCTGGAGCACAACAATAGAAAGATGTCAACCAGCAATGCTAAGGACTTCCTGAAAATATCTTTTTGTGGGGTTCAAAGAAATGAAAGTTATCTCTGAAATTGCAATTAGCATTGCAGAACTATCTTATGCTTTTAAGTAAAACATTTTAAAGTGAACAATTTGAACATGTATTGAGTGGCAGACTATTTCTTACAAAGATAAATCATAAGGAGTTTGATTAAAAATGATTAAAAGATAAGTAAAAAATAGCTAACCATGAATTATAAAATTGAACTGCAAATAGATTACAAATAAAAACATAATAAAATAGGTAATAATGGGTATGTCCAATTAGGCTGCCATAACAAAATACCTTAGAGTGGGTAACATAAACAACAGAAATTTCTTTCCTATAGTTCTGTGGGCTGGAAGTCCAAGATCAAGGCAACAGCCGATTTGGTGTCTGTGAGGGCCTTGCCCCAAACTGTAAACTGTACCTTCTTGCTGAGCTCTCACATGGTGGAAGGGGCAAACAGGTCCCTTCAGCCTCTTTTATGAGGGCAATGATCCCATTCAAGAGGTTTTCACCCTCCTAACCTAATGGCCTCCCATAAGCCCCATCTCTTCCTACCATCACGTAGGAGGTCAGAATTTCAACATATGAACTGTAGAATGACATAAACATTGGGACCACAGCAGAGTCTTACCCTTTGGAGGGGGGGAAAAAATAAAGAAAAAAAAATCCTTTGGGGACAATTCACAAATTCAGAGTAAGAGAACTGGAAAAAGTATAAGACAGATTATTCCATACTGATTTTACCAGCTCACCTCTCAGAGGTGCTTCCCCTTTTTTTTTGGGGGGTGGGTGGGAAGGTGGGATGCCTTCAAAGAAGCATGTAATCATTACTGAATTAATGGTATCTGGCTGTCCTGTGCCAATTCCAAATGGGGCCTTTGTGTCCAACCATAAGAAGAGGAAAAAAGCTGGCGATCTTATCAGGCAGTCACAGTGAACTCAGAACACATGAAAAGAACAGACACTTCAGGCTGATGCCTCATTGAAGGGATGCACAAGAGGATACTCTTTCTCAGTCTTTGGGGCTAGGACAAGAAGAAAAGGGAATGCTGACAGAATTACCTTCCCCAAAGATTTGGAAATTCCAAGGCAGATATCACCAGCTATGAATGGGTAGTGGAGGAGGTATCAACAATTCCAAGAACAGAAGGACAATATAAAAGGAAAAGCAGGCGCTTTTAAGAACATTTTTGGGTAGGGGTGATGATGTAAATGGCAAAGAATAGAGTGTAAGAAAAGGCTATGAATGCCATATTATTTTAAGGAACTGTAGGACATTCTAAGAAAAATGGAGAATATACACAAAAATAGTAACTCACTTCAAAAATATGTAATAAAAAAAAAGTATTTTAACAAAGAAGAAAGGGAGCAAAAGATCCAAGCACCCAAGAAATGTCAATGGATCATTCAAGAGTGAAATCTTAATAACCTATGAGAGTGAAATGTGGTTTTTGCAGCATTCACTCACGTAGCAATTTCATTTCTTCAGAGGGGTCACAAAAGCTAAGGCTTTAAAGAGAAACTATTTTCTGACTCTGCCTCCATTCACTTAATTCTTCATTCATCCTCCGTTTACTCTAACCTCTATTACTCATTCACTTATTCAAAATTTTACTTTCAGCCAGGCATAGTAGCCAATGTCTATAATCCCAATTATTCTTGAGGCTGAAGTAGGTTGATTATAAACTGGAGGTCAGCCTGGGTAATTCAGCAAGAATCTATGTCAAAATAAAAAATAAAAAGGAGTGAGGCTATAGCTCAGTGGTAGATGCCCCTGGGTTCAATCCACAATACAAAAAAGGAAAAAAATGGGCTTCAGGAAATAATTACAAGAAGTCAAAATAAGGGAGAGGAGTGAGAAGAGAAGAAATATGGACAGACAAATTGATAAGTATATTAAAACTTAGGCAGTTGGAAAAGTATTTAGAAATACTATATATAAAATCACTTCAACTCAAATTGCAAAATGCCAATCGTAACACTTAAAGAATCATCAAAAGGAGATGAAGAGAAAAATCCTACTTTCAAAAAGGAGAAAAGTAGCTTTCAGTTAGAGTACTAGAGACAGGTTAACAGGCATGGGTGAAAAGAAAGAAGATATTTTGCCAATACAAGAAAAGTAAAAAGGTAAATTTACAAACAGCCTGCAAGAAGGGGCTAGGGAGGGAATGAGGACATTACTTCATTGTAATACTGGCAGAGACCAGTTTCAGAATTTCTCCTTCACTGCATGTATAAGAAACAGTGAAGGAAGTAAAACTGTACAGACTTAACCTCACCACCAGCATGAAGATCTCACGCACCCCTTTTCTCAATATCCCTAAACAAACAGCCAGTCTGATGAGAAGTTATGTTCTTTGGTAAATATCTCCCAGTAACCTGGTTCATGCATCATACTTTAGTTTGTGGAACCAAAAGGTTAATTCAAAAAAAAAAGATCAGAGATCTCCTTTGGTTCCTTGCCCCAAGTTCGTTAAGATTGTGTAACTTGTACAAACATAACCATTTCCTGTCCACTGAACAAAGCAATTAATGGACTGGGTATAGTTTCTGAGGTAATTTAATGGAAGAAATCATCCTGGTCATGTCTTACCACAGCTCACTTTTTTAAAGAAACAAAAAAGACAGAAAAATACAGAACATCACCATTCTCTTGAATAGCGGTCATTTCTTTTTATGTAGGCTTCTTTCCGCAAAGATTGTAAATGACATGCACAGAAAGGAATTTGTTTCTAAATGGCTCTAAAACAACTTATCTATTATCCATACCCTTAAATTTTGTCATTAAAAAGTAGTATACAGGGCTGAGGTTGTGGCTCAGCAGTACAGCACTCGCCTAGCATGTGCAAGGCCCTGGGTTCAACCCTCAGCACCACATATAAATAAAAAAAGGAGGGGGGGGGTATTATATATCCAACTACAACTAAAAAATAAAATATTCTTTTTAAAAAAAATGTAGCATACAAACTAGGCCATTTTGTAAGGAAAGAATTAAAACCAAAACAACCTTATGAGTTATAAGCACCCAGCATTCATTTAAGATGGACTCTATAGAAAGAGAAGTATCAAGGAAGGAAGGAAGGGAGGGAGAAAGGAAGGGAGGGAGGAAGGAGGAATGGGAGGCTGGCTCCCAGTGACTTCCCAGGGCTGGTTTCAGCAGTTCAGGAGGATCAGCAACACCACCCTCATTTCCTCCAACAAATCAAACCCTCTTGAGTAAGCCAGTGTGAGAAGGCTTCTATTACCTAAAATACAATAACCCTTGACTGAACACTAAAAAATCTTTCTACCTACACATATTTCAGGAATCTCAGTTATTCCTTTTAGTTGAAATTTTCATATACTTCAAAGAAATAGAACACAGCTTTAAAATTAAAATCAAATTTAGGTCTTTGGGTTCAAGCACCCAAAATATCAACACAATATGTCTCGCTCCCTCATTAAGTCATTCATTTAATAAACACTAACTGAGCACTAATTGTTTGCCATATACAATAAGGATACAATAAATACATGACACCTCTCTTCAAGGAACTTATATTTTTATGGGAAAATAACACAAAGGGGAATTAGCCTGTTCCTTCTCTTGCTATACCTTTAAGTTGCACTCAAATCAATATTATTGGGATTTTATTAAAGATACTCTAGGCTTCAGGTACTGGTTCATGCAACTCATCTTCTTCTTCTTAGTTCTAAAGGGAAAATGAAAAGTATGGAGTGAGCCACACTAGAGGGTTTGCAGTGAGCAATCAGCCTTATGACCTGGGGAATTCAGAGAAATGCATGTGACGAGCCTTACCCTCTACCCACGACGACCACCACCAAACTCAGAATACACCAACACCATCGGCATCCTAGAGCAAAGGAACTGACATATAAAAGACAAATCTACAATTTTAAATTAAAATCCACTGTTTCATTACTGATTCAGAGGATTACAAGATTGACTTGTTGAATCCTAAAAGAAAACACTAAAACACCATCAACTGGCTCCACTCACTGTTCACTATGGGGCTCTCTCTTCATGACAGAGTACTCTGCAAGAAAATAAGCATTTAATAAGCAACAGTCAATTAAGGTCAAAGATCTTCACCACAAATAGGAACTAACTAACTGGATAAATCTTCATTCTTGCAAAATTCAAATATGTATTCCTAAAGCTAAAGGTTGAAAGATGTCTAATTGGTTTGAAACACTTTAAAACGAAGGTTCTCATTAACCAAATAATTTAAAAGGACAGCTCAAAATACATGTGATGCATGCCTTCTATTTGCTAAAAGTTTTAATTCACTGGACTATAGATAAACTTCCTTACACGTAATCATCCGGTCAGTATCCTGGAAAAAATACCATTATACTAAAGGTTAAGCGAGTTTATATAGGCTATCAGGTGTACTATTTTCAATGATTACTTTTCCATTGCAAAACAAACTGCGTTATTGACTTAGAAAAGCAAACAATATGCTTAATGTGTCTGTGCCCTGATTTCTTGCAAAACTTAAATGTATTAGATACATTTCAAATAAATAGGTCAGACAGTCTACCAGAGTCCAGTTAGTCAGCTAATAATCCATAGAACCATTTTTAAACCTCAGTTCTCAATCAAGAAAATAATTTTCTCAGTAGCAAATGCCTGTAATCCCAGTGGCTTGGGAGGCTGAGGCAAGAGAATCATAAGTTCAAAGCCAGCCTCAGCAACTTAGTAAGGCCCTAAGTAACTTAGTGAGAGAGACCCTGTTTCAAAATTTTAAAAAATTTTTAAAAGGGCTGTGGATGTGGCTTAGTGGTTAAGTGCTGCTGGGTTCAGTCCCTGGTATTTAAAAAGAATGTAATTTTTCAGATCAAAAACATAGCTCCCAAACACTCTTTGACTATCAAGACTTTTTCAAAGCACTTAACTGTATATACATTAGCTTCATATACCCCATGCTAAAGAACACAACTGATATCAGGAGTCCTAAAAGCTAATCTCAGAGTTATCAAAAAAAAAAAAAAAAAAAACACTGAGAGGGTCTATGGGTCCTCAGACCCGTATTATGAAAAGGCCACTAGAAAGCCCCATAATTTTATTAATGAAATACAAATTTGGAAGAAAAAAGTGTTCCCCCAAATATGTATTATCCCATGCTATGACAAGTAAGTTATAATATTAATACTAGTTATTTTTTAAAATCAAGAACTCCACATAAAGCTTCTTGTAAGTAGTTACAGTGACAAATAAATGAGGAAAGCAGACATAATAGAAAATGTTTGTACTGATGACAACCAAGCAAAAAGACAGAGGCAAACCACCACTGCAGGCAACTGCTAAAGGCTTTAGAATTCAGACAAAGAGAAAATGTTCATAAAACTTCCTTCGTTCACCATTGCCTTCCTGTGACAACAACAGAAGCTTCTCGGTTTTCCAATGTATTTTTTCAGGAAGCAATGAGAAAGTGCTTTGTGTGTAGCTGATGCAAATTGAAATTATGACTTTAAAGGGGCAAGGGGTTTTGTTCGGTATTCGTTAAGATGGGTTAATTTATTTTACCTCCTTTTGACACAAAGACTGAAACAGCTGCTCTGATTCTAATACTCACTCCACCTATGATTTTAAACAAGTCCCTGTAACCTGAAGACTCTCCTCTCCTAATGTATATCATGGGGAAATATAGATATCTGATAGATATTGAGTGAGTGTCTAAGAATGAATTGCCAGATGAGGCTTCTGTAACAGAACATTCCAATGAATCAAAGAATATGTCAAAATAGCAATAAAGATCTTCGGCTTATAAAAAAAAGAAGTAAAGATATATTATGAAGGACATCAACTTGCTCAGATTTTTAAAAATAAGAAATTTAAGATGACATTCTTAAACAAAGCACATAAAAGTGGTTAGTGGATACGAAGTTAACCATAAAATTAGGAAATTTAACTGTGAAAGTAATATGATTACAACAAGAACAGGTTCACATTTTTTTCTATTCCTATAATATCAACTTTTTTCTTCTTGCTACAGAAACCACAAAGCAATTGACTGCCCTAATAAATACACAGATCTTCTTCAACATGAATGCTACATTTGAAAAGCAAACTACTGAGAAACCTTAACAAAGTCTTCCTTCAACCAAGTCTCCAGCAACCAGAGGGATATGTGAACAGCTGGGCAGTTTGCAAATATGTGGTTACAAAGTCCAGAATTGGAGCAGTTCTGACATCAGTCAATAAGTCTGTCCACACACCTAATATGCCCACAAATCCATTCATGATTTCAATGAGATTAAGAGCCAAATGTCCTAATTGAGATTAAGAATTTCAAATTTTCAAAAAGACACTCTTCTTATTCCAGTCCAAGTAGCAAACAATATGCAGCACTCTATGATTTTTTTTTTCCTCCCTGCAATTCAGAAAATTAAATTTCTTCATTTCCAGCCAGGGGCCCTGAAACAAATCTAATGGGTGTAGACAGCATTTCCTGCCTACTGTAAAAAAAAAAAAAAAAAAAAAAAAATGGGATTGCCATTATTGCCATGGCCCAAGGCTTGAACTGAGGTGGGGCTCTGAAGAAACTGACCTTCACTGCATGGACTGTCTAGGACTTCTTTTTTGTTTGTTTGTTTTTGTCCAGTGTTAGAATCTAAAACTGGCTCATTCACTCTCATGGAGCAAAATAGGCCCCAGTCTCTATTATCCTTTCTATTCTACTGTGTTTATGTCCAGAATAAACCTACCAATAAACAACCAGCTGAAACTCAGCTTTGTTTCTTATCTCTTTTACCTTTTTTGAAGCTAGGCTCCCAATCTACAATAGGTTGACAAGGTTTAGGCACTCAAAAAAATTACTCTATTCATTGATACCTCTGCCAAACAGTCTATGTCATTTTAAAGAAATGAACATCCAAACAACAATGAGCAACAAAGGTGGTTAAGATTTCTAGCAATTCTTCCAGGTCTTAACCTGCTGAGCACATTCCCTGCAGAGGCTTCCTGAGGCCACTGCAAAGACACTGCAGAGAAGAACGCCTCTGAGGTGGTGACCCAGAGATGAAAGGCAGGCCCTGGGAGCCCCACAGTTTCACCCACTAATGTCAAGGCCTGATCTCTCTTAAAAACAGAACAACATCCACAAAAAGGGAGAAGGAATGGGAGGGAGTGACTCTCCTTTATTACAACTTCCTTTGATCCTAGACTTAGGAGAGGAAGCAGAGCTGTCATATATCTACTTAAGAAGGGACAACCTCTCTTTCAGGAGACAGAGAGGAAGAACAATATTGGTAGAAACAGCACTTGTCATAACGAAGTACAACTTGGGATTCAGACAGGCTTTTTTCCCCCAAAGTGCTTTTTGTGTGCATTACTTCATTTTATGTTCACACTACCTTACTAAGATAAACAGCTCAAGAATGGGATGTGGGCTGGGGATGTGGCTCAAGTGTAGCGTGCTTGCCTAGCATGCGTGAGGCACTGGGTTCGATTCTCAGCACCACATTAAAAAAAAATGAAATAAAGTTAAAAAAAAAAAAAAGAATTACTTTAGGAATGAAATGTAAAGCAGTCCCTTGAACAAGAACATTCAAGGAGTCAACAACAAGACCAAGATAAAACTGTTAAATAATATTCAAACATACTTTAAAAATAACTGGGGACTTTAAAAAATTATTATTATTATTATTATTATTATTATTATCCCATTAAGAAATACATCTGGGGCTGAGGTTGTGGCTCAGTGGTAGAGCACTCACCCAGCACATGTGAGGTACTGGGTTTGATCCTCAGCACTACATAAAGATAAATAAATAAAGGTATTGTGTCCATCTACAACTAAAAAATATTTTTAAAAATATATACATAACAAACCTCTCTATAGGCACAGTAAAGCAATAAAATAAGCACTTGTTCAAAGCACTATGATGAGTTAAACAGTCCTAACGATTTCTTTTTACAGATGAAGATACAAAGATTGAGCAACTGAAGCACAGTTGGAAATTTGCACAACAGAGTCTCAAACTCAGATCTGTTTCCATAGCACTTAGGCTTAGTCCTCCCACTCTAAATAAAGATGACTTAGGGATTTACTTCTTAAAAAAAAAAAAATATTAACTCCAAGCGAGGTGAATAGTTTCACCTGCACCCCAAAAAGGAAAACTGTATGTGATAATCTGCTATTACTTATGGACAAGGGCTAAAGAATACCAAAGAAAATTGGTTTCTCTAAAAAGACTTAAAATCTGACATAACTTGCAGTGAAACTTTCTAGAAAATCATTCTACACTTTCTCCTGGAAACTGTTATGGAAGATATTTCTTCAGTAGAATTGAAACTTACTGATGATAAACAAACACACCAATCTGATATAGGCCAAATTAAACTGTTACATTGTGTGCATGTTTGAATATATAACAATGAATCCCACTATCATGTACAACTATAATGCACCATAAAAAAATTATGGGGGGGGGGGAATACACCAATCTGCAAGGGGTGGTGGCACACTAGGGGCTAGGGAAAGAGGATAACAAGTTTGAGGCCAGCCATGGCAATTTGGCGAGATCCTGCCTCAAAAAATAAAAGAGCAGGAGATGTCACTCAGTGGCAAGTCACCCCAGGGTTCAATCCCCAGCACTGGAGGGGAAAAAAAAAAAAAATTGTGTTAGAAATATTAAAAAGAAAAAAGGTTTGTCATTAATTTGCCAAGCAGGGCAGAATCGTCCCTCTACTGAACTCATCAGTGACTCAGTGGAAACTAGAATTTGGAAAACTTGCCATCCCATGTGAAATGTAATAGGAACAAACTCACTCACCTTCATTGGTGCCACATCCTTCCCAAGCCCACACCTACTCCCTTTGCTCACCACTCCTATCCCTACTCCTCAAAAAGGCAAAGAACAGGGGACCTGGGGATATAGCTCAGTTGGTAGCATGCCTGCCTCAAATACACAAGGCCTTAGATTCAATCCCTATCACCACTCAAAAAAAAAAAGGCAAGGAAGTACAACTTGCAAGACTAGACAGCAATGACAAACACTTGAGATCCAAAATGAAGCTAAAATAATCTATTAGAGAAATTTATTTGAATCCTCAACAATCTTTAGCCAATTACTACATCCTGATAGGTTTGAATAAGCTCCTAAGAACACTGATCTAATTTATGAGAACAGGAAGGTGAAACAGAGACATTGTTTCAATGTTTAAATTGAATCTAACAAAGCAAACCCTAAAAGTTCAAGAGTATGTTTTTAGATTATTCAGACTGCCACAGGTATCATTAATATCTAGTTAAAGCTTCAGAACTTTTATTATTACATAACAAGTTTAAAATTACTTCCAAAAATCAAATAAACCTGTTTCTTTCTTCATTAGTGATAAAATATAATGGTAACTTTAGATATCTATTTTTAAATGAGGTATAAAATAAAATATACGATTTAGGGGCTGGGTTGTAGCTCAGTGGCAAAGCGCTTGCCTAGCAGGCACTGGGTTTAATCCTCAGTACTACATCAAGAAAAACAAATAAAATAAAGGCCTTCTGTCCATTTACAACTACCAAAAAAATTTAAAAATAAATAAAAAGATTTAAAAGTTGTTATGTATTTCCTCCCTCCTTAAAAAAAAAAAAAAAAGACAAAGGGCTGGATTATAGATGCAAACACCTATAATCCCAGCAACCTGGGAGGCTGAGGCAGGAAAATTGCAAGTTCAAGGCCAACCTCAGCAACTTAGCAGTCTCTGTCTCAAAATAAAAAACAAAAAGGGCTGGGGATGTCACTCAGGGTAGAGAACTTCTGGGTTCAATGCCCAACACCACAAAAAAGGGAAACACACACACACAAAGCATTTTTTTTAAGAGAGTTTATTTCCGTACTAAGACACTTATAACTTTCAATATTGTAATAATTTCCTCAAAACAGAGTGCACACACAGGGAAAATTTGGTGTCCCTTACTCCAAAATTAATTATTTCTCCACCTTTAGGTGGTGACAGTAGAAGCTAAGTATGAGAAGATGTGCTTACATAAGCAATTAAGACACTCTGAACCAAGGAAAACTGAAACAGGGACTCCTATCTCAACTGTAGCCAAAGTGGGGAGCCCTGCACTTTGGGGGTTTTGCCTATTGTTCACTGACCTGTTACCATTTACAGCCTCCCTCCTAAGGCAGGAGAGAACCAGAGAGAATGGTTCTCAGTCCTCACCTGTAGAAAGTAAGTCTGCAGAGACTGCCCCAGCTTCCTCTGGACCCTGAGGCACACTTCTGTGAGGAACCAAAGAGCTGTTTTTAGGTGAGACAGCCTCAGGGACTGCATCTTCACTTGGTCTCTTTGTGCACACCACTCCCCACAAACACAAGGAAAGAAACCAGTCAGGTCTCACTTCAGAGCCCTGTCCTTAACTCACCTTCAGTGAACTCACTTTCTAAAGATGGAGTAGAAAGCTAAATGATTTCTAACAAAGGAAGCATTTAGGGTTGCCAGCTACCCAGGTTTAGCCTGGGCCGCCTGGGAAAACACAGGCCGCCTCTGAATCCTGAGGTCACCTTTAATTAACAGCAGGAGCTGCTCTCCCAATAGCCAGGGATGAGACTCCTCTAGTCATTTCTGGGCTGCCCTTTGGCTACTGTTGGTACAACCCAAACCACTACACACTATGAACCTTAAAAGGAGAGAAAGGGTGGTATTAGGAATAGG
Organism: Ictidomys tridecemlineatus; assembly: GCF_052094955.1. NCBI lineage: Eukaryota > Metazoa > Chordata > Mammalia > Rodentia > Sciuridae > Ictidomys > Ictidomys tridecemlineatus. Next base: position 116,777,303 of record NC_135479.1, on the reverse strand, counting down.
ATTTGCTTTTCCAGGTGCAAATTATAGGTATAACCTCTTATTCTACACAAATTAAGACACTGAGGATGAACAAAACTGTATTACTACTGAGTTAAAGAACTCTTTTTTTCATAGTTTTTAAAGTGCTTGAAGAAGGTAAAACTCCACTATAATTTAACTATTTCAGATATTTCCCAATCACTACATTGAGTTTCTTATATATTACTTTCTATGAAGTATACTCTTGTTCTCTGGTTTCTTTTATTCTAAGCTTAAATTGCTATTACCGCAAACAATCCAAGAAAATCTCCCTCTTGGGAGACGTCCAAAATGTTATTATTGTATCACAAATAAACTTCAGGTTCCTGGGCAATAGATAGGGTGAGCACACAGAATGCATTCAGCAAGTACTTGATCTTGATATTTGGCTCCCTAAAAACAGACACTGCACTAAGCCTGGAGATACAAATAAAATCATTACTGTGATCTATTGAGAAGTAGTGTGATACTGCTAAAAAAAGTTCTAGCATCAGTCCAGCCAAGATTTCTAACATTTTTAAGCATGTTATCCAATCTTTGATTCTCCTGGTATATACCAGCTTCTGCTGTGGATACTGGAAACACCTATATGAAAACAAATAATATCTACCTTCCAGAGTTATTTTATATATGGAATACACACATGGATGAAATACACATTTACATGAAGTGCCTGGCAAATGGTGGAGGCTTGAAAATTGATGGTCTCTGTCATTGGACTTTTATTCTAACTTGTAGTCAGTGTTTGTAAGTATAGTGCACAAGTGTCTTCATTTTTATATAACTTGTCCTTAGTTGGTCATCTTTTAACCCCACACCCTACCCCTAAGTAGGGGTTCTATGATTGAACCCCTCTATTCTGCCCTAATTCCTAAATGGAGGTCTCTGATCTCCTAGGTACTCTTCTCACCTCACTTCTTTCCAGTCAATAGATTGAAATCCTTAGAGGAACAGATTATAAAAAGGGCCAACTCCCAAAGTCTGATTGTCCCAAACTTGTCTAATCATATCATTCAACTAAAACACTTGATAAAATAGCAATTGCCAGATCCCATTCCAGACCTGAAGAATAAGAGCTCCATGCACCTTCCACCCCAAATGCACAGCTCTGTAATGCCCCAGGAGCTTCTTTTCTTATCTGACAGGCTTTTACTCTACCTGCAAATAGCTGAGGTCATTCTCCTGAAATTCTTTACAGAGCAAGTTCTTTGATGCTTTCTCCAATGCTTACTTAGTTTGGAGTAAATACCACTCTGACCAAAAGTCTAGCAGAATCAACTTAGCTGGGCATCCGACATCTTAGCAAGACACATTGGAGGGGGGAAAAGGTGGTTCTGTCCTTTAGTATCTAGCTTCTGGAATTTCATTATAAAGGGATTGTTTAAAACTACCACAAATCTCTGAAAAGTTACCTTAAAAAAAAATCCTTGGGCTGAGGATGTGACTCAAGTGGTAGCATGCTCACCTAGCATGCATGAGGCACTGGGTTCGATTCTCAGCACCACATAAAAACAAAATAAAGATATCATGTCCACCTAGAACTAAAAAATAAATATTAAAAAAATACCTTAATTTATAATTCCTGGGCTGGCCTTAAATAAATAAGCAAAAGATATATAATTGACAGCCATGTTTTTAGAGAACAGAAATAAGGTACATGCTCAAATTTTCTAAATCAATAAGCATTCAGAGACATTAAAAAGTCTATATTCTCTCTAGAGAACTTTCATGTTTGTTTTGTTTAAATAGCGATAAATGAAAGCTAGCTTTCCACTGAGGGTGACTCATGTCTTTGTTTTATTTAATTAAATGGTTCCCTTTTATTTAATTAAATAGAAAAAAATAATAACTTCAAGAAAACTATGGAAACACAAAAGTGTCTGTAACATGGCTCAGGCTTCAAAGAGATCAACTCAGCAGAAGACATCCTGACAGAAGACATCCTGACTAAATTCAACCTGGGAATCCTGCCATCCAGCCATCAAATGAACATGGAAAACCCTAAGTTAAAACACTAATCATCACTACATTCAAGAGAGAAAAGGAGACAATCAGACCATGTCGAAAGGGACAAATATTCTGAAAAATACTTGTAAAATACTAGAAGAAATTTAAGAAAATGATAAATTACATAAAATAATAACTCCAGAACATAATAAGAATGGGACATTATTTTATTTTGTGTAGGCCAAAACCAATAACTATTATTCTGTAAAAACAATGGAATAATTCTTCACATTGTTCCTTGATATAAGGGGGCCATAAATCTCAGTACCTTTTGATATCAACCAATAACAATCCTACTTCCAGGGATATGAGGAGGCACAAAAATGACCAGCTATGGTATGAATGTTCATTTAATGGAATTATATCAAACCATTTATAGTGTGTGTGTGTGTGTGTGTGTGTGTGTGTGTGTGTGTGTGTGTGGATATTTAAAGCACCTGGGTTGTAGCTCAGTGGTATAGCACTTGCCTAGCATGTGTGAGGCACTGGGTTTGATTCTCAGCACCTTATATAAAAAATTAAAAAGATAAAGGTCCATTGACAACTAAAAATGTATTTTTTAAAAATGTATTTAAATACATGGAGTACACTATATACCCAAAATTATATGCAAAAGAAAATATAACCAGAGAGTACACACACACATTCCTATCACACCCTTGCAACTCCACAATGTTTTCCAAAAGTTCAAGAACGAATGGCAAATACTTTATATAGTGCATGGCATACAATTTTCTCTGTAACTTCTTTGTATATGTATGTAAATCTTTCCATTAGAATTTGTTTCTGATATTTTCAGTATTCCCTAATTGTAGTTCACATGTGATGTTTAAATTTTATATCCCATCACTTAATGAAAATCTTTCCATCTTTTGATGAGTGATCTAATTAAACTCAGTATCAAATACCTCAGAAACTAAAAAAATTAAAAAGTAATCAACACTCAAGAGCAATAACCATGCAATTATTACATGCCCTTAGACATATTCAGATAAATAAAAGAAAATACATACTTTCTTTCAGTATCCCCTTCCTACCTTGGTTTTACAGTCTAAAGAACTAAAGAATTTTAGCATATAATGTATTCCAACATGAATACAGACTAGATCATTTCTCCAGGTAGAAGTGCTTCCTCCAGCAGTAAAAATGACAAAAGTGAATGAAGCCAGGCATGGTAATACATGCCTATAATCCCAGTGGCTCAGGAGACTGAGGCAGGAGGATCTTGAGTTCAAAGCCAGCCTCAGCAATTTAGTGAAGCCTTAAGTAACTCACCAAGACCTTGTCTCTAAATAAAATATAAAAAGGACTAGGGATGTGTGGCTCAGTGGTTAAGCACTCCTGGGTTCAATCCTCAGTTTAAAAAAAAAAAAAGTGAATGAACTGCTGAAAAGTTAGAAAATGTGACAGGTCCAACTGTACATCTACTTTCCAATTCGAGATGGCTTAAAGCGTGACTCAAGAGAGATTACCTGTATATGCTTACATGTTCATGGATAGTAATAAACTACTTAATTCATCTAAATAGCAAAATGCTTTCTTTCTCCTCCAGAAATCTACCACTTTTAAACTGTTTCCTCTTGACTCCAAGTCAGTTAATAAAATACAGAAACTCTCTCATCTCAAAAAAAAAAAAAATTTTTTTTTAATGACCTAGGGGAATCTTCCTTTACACTACCACAGAAGGATGAAGAAAAACAAAAAGACTATCTAACACATACCTGCCTGGAGTAGACCCAGGGAGAGCAAAGAAAGGAAAACAGAAATTGTGCAGAATAAATCTTCAATTTTTTTACATTTTTATTTGCATAAAATAATACACAACAATTTCACATTTTAACCATTTTAAGCATACAATTTCAAGGGATCACATAACATTGACTATGCTGTGCAACCATCATCACTCCCGACTTTCAGAACTTTTTCAAAATTCCAAAAACACTGTACCTATTAAGCACTATCTCTCAGTCCCCACTTTTCCCCCTCAGCCCAAGGTTCACTCATGTTGTATTATGTATTGGAATCTCATTCCTTTTCATGGTTGAATAACATTCCCTTGTAACTATTTACCATATTTTGTTTTTTCATTCATCTGCTGATGGAGAGCCTTTTGGCAAATGTGATTAGTGCCACTATAAACAATGGTGTACAAGTGTCTGAGTCTTTGCTTTCTTTGGGTATATACCTAGGAATGGAACTGAGGATCATATGATAACTCAGTTTGAATTTTTGATAGACCATAAACTATTTTCCACAGCACTTGTATCATTTTACATTCCCACAGCAATACACAAGAGGTTCAGTTTAATATATTTTTTAAGTATTGTCTGATTCACTAATTCAGAATAATACTTATCTCTGTTACTGTTATTCTTAAGAGGTTTTCGGTTTTTTGTTTGTTTGTTTGTTTGTCTTGGTGGTGATGGGGACCAAACCAGAGCCTTGCACACGCTAGGCAACTAACTGCTCTACCACTAAACCATACCCCCTTATAAACGGAATATTGTTACTCTTAATCAGAATTATTTTTCCTCAGATAAGAAAAACCATGACAGGAATATCCAGAACAGCACTATCTAAATTATTTTATTATTTTCCTCTTAAATGATTTAAGCAATAAAAGATACAGAATGGGTTTTGAATCAAACCCAGGGTGTCACAAGTATTCTACCACTGAGTTAACATACATCCCTGGTCTCCCCAAAGAGTTTAAATATATCAGAGAAAATGGCACATATGATCTTTAAAATATATGAAGCAAGCTATACTTTTAATATGTACTATAAAAATTTACTAAATCTAACCACTAAATAGAAAATACTAGAAAACCTCATGTCTGAGTAACTGGGTACAAAATGTAAAATACACAGAGATATTTTTAAAGAAATTTACTCTTATTACCAGTAAGTTCATACAGTACCTACCACTAAGCTGTCCAGGATGGTCTTGGTTCTAGCAAAAAGAAAAGGATGTGTCATTAGCTTATCTAAATACATCAGGACTTTTCACAATTCTGCCCAAAGGCAGAGGTAGAAGGAGATGGGCTACTAAAAGCAATAAGGATGTTCTTAAACCTTGAACACCTGCTCTTACCAATCTGCCATCAAGTACTTAAAAGTAACAAAGAGAAATGTACAAGCAGGAAAACAAATGTCAACGGAAAAACTCCAAACTAGAACCTCTGGATGGGGTGAAGGGGATGAATGTTGTGGCTTATTTTGCATGCAAGTAATATAGCTCTAAATGTGGCTGGTAAACTGTTCCTAGTCTGTTGTAAATCAACATCTATTTCAAGGTGTCCATAAACAGGACCTACTGTGCAGAATCTTCTACATCTCCAGGACAAGTCCAGCAGCAGACTCAGCCTAGGCCCACACTGCATTCTTTACATTGCTTTTAAGTACACTGATTTTCCCAAGTTTCTTAAAAGTGATCTGTTCTCTTAATTAGATAAATATTTCTCTGGTGATCTATTTAAATGTCTGATATTTATAGTAAATATAAATATCATATAAAATAGGAAGGCAAACTCTACTTTAGCTTTGCCTGAATAATTGCAAACTTCTAATTAGTTACATCCAGAACAATGGAGTTGTTTTTAATAGAGACTCCCTCATTCACAGGCTGTGGAGAATCTAAGTCACTTATGAATAAATTAAATCATTTTATGTTCTGGGATCTCAGAATCTTCAATTATTATTTCTCAAACATACTACATTTGCTCATGTACAAAGACCATTTTCTAGGCAATTATTTTCAACAGAAAGCTTTTCATAATTTTGAGTTAGTATTGTATCAATTTGGTTTAAGTAAATTTTTCTTACTGGTTATTTTTATAAGAATTTTTATTACTCCTTCCAGGGTCAAAACAAGAATGGACTTTTAAATTTTAATATAATTTAGAAGCTTAAATTCTAGTATAAATTTAGCTTTGACACAGACTGAAGGGGCTCCAATTTTAGTATTTTGCAAATTTCAGGAGAGAGCAAGGACCAAAGTTGCCACCATCCTGCCCCAGGAGTTAGGTGATAGACACTGTTTGCTACAGAGCATTCCAAAAATATGAGCAAAATACCTCTGCATGCAAATAGAAAAATGCCTTACCTTTGCCAAAAGAGAGAGAGAGAGAGAGAGAGAGAGAGAGAGAGAGAGAGCACGCGAGCGAGCGCAGAGAAAAATATTCCACTAAGAAAGAATCTAGTCCAGATCTCAATAAATGCCTTCTAAGTCAATAACAAGTGTATGGAACAAAAATTACGGTTTAAGTCTATATCACTTAACACAAGACATTTTAAACGATACCTACTAGAACCTCAAATAATGCTACCTTTGGCTCAATACCATCTCACAAATATTTACCCCCACATCTCAGAGATTTACAGCTGACAAGGAGGTTTAATGATATTATAGAAACGAAACATATTAGTGGTCAATGCCTGAACTGAAACTACCATCCAGAAATTACAGAATGTTATACTTGTATATCTCAACTAGGGGCAAAGAAAGAAAGAGAGTCAAAGACCCATTTTAAAATTGAGAAATGCCCCCATTTATAGATGGCTGATCACTATTTTGCCAGATTGACATTTATCCTCCCTGTCCCCCAAACCCCAAACCCTAGGCCACACAGTTTTGGTCTCCAAGGAATGACCCTTGATATAAAATAAACAATTGTCCGCCAGGTAAGCCTATGGCCAGGGACTGGCCTCTCCTTGGCTGGATGATGCAAAGCACTCAAGTACCACCGAGGCTACTTCCCACAAAAGCCTGCACTTGAATATATAGAGAGAGACCTATCTGACTGGCCACAGTAATTCAACCATGCTCAGCCTCTTGAAAACAAGTAATGCCATACTACAATGTATCTTTTAAGAAAAAATAATAAACACAGGCTTATGAGAATTTTACTAGATTCAAAGACAGAATAAACTGAAGAACAAAGTTTTGCCTCAACCACCAAAGTGTAGTCTCAATACCTAAGAATGAAAATTAAGGTTCACCTGAAAATAGTATCATATCAGGAAAATCTTTCATTTAATGGATTTATCTCACTAACATGAAGAAAAGCAATTGTGATTCCAAAGTAGAAACCCACATAGGTTGCAAAGATTTCCCTCTACTGAAAATGATTCTTTTCCATACTCAGTATAATTGTTGAAAGCTCAAATAATAGCTGAGATAACACATAAGAACTAAAACCTTAGGCCTTAATCAATATGGGAAGTTGCTCTAAGAGACTGCACTTTTCCCCCCTCCATCTGGATGACCCGGAATCAAGCCAGATGGGCCCAAGCACTTCAGCAATGCTAGCCTAGCCACAGGTCAACTTCCCAGAAAACATGGAGATGAGATGACTTAGATACAGTACAACTTTTGAGGGGTCACAAATCAACTATTCCATGGGGGGAGGGGGGCATGGATAAAAGCCTGAAGATTTATTTACTGGCTACAAAGGAGAAAATTTTTTCTCATTTTTCACTGTCCAAGAACAATTCTGAGGTCTCTGAAAACATGCAAAGCAACACCGTAGGACCAGCGCTATTTCAAACTTTGGAGTATAACAAATTATTGAGTTTGTATAATCCTCTCTCAAACACTTTTCAATACATTGAATCATTAATCCTAATGATGACCATTTGACAAGGTATGCATGAAATGTTTTCTCCTTTCATTAAAATTAGGAAAGCCAGGCTAATAGGGTTTCAAAAGCCTATCAGAGACACAAGTAAAAACAAGTCACTCCCTGACAGACTAGATTTTCTGATTTCCAACTAATGCTCAGATGTGCCCTCAATCTTTGTCCATGATTTCAACATGTTCAAGATTATAGTAAATTTCTTATTTGTACTAAGCACCCTGATGTCCTACAAATCCAACAATATATCATGGGTTAAATTTTGTTACCTATATTTGTCACACTGTCTAGGACACTATAATCCTAGTGGAATAACACGGTTCTTATCCTGGTTCTTTGAAAATAGTACAGTGCTCCCAATGGCCAGGGATGGGCATGAAGAGGCCGTTCAGTTATCTGAATAGTTTCATTAACTGATGCCTCACCTGTAGCTGAATTCATAATTTTCAAAGGGCAGGAAATAATGCAATATATATATATATATATATATATATATAACATTTACCAATCTGAAGCTCATTTGTTGAAATAAGGCTTTCAGGATCACAGAAAGCTGTAGAGTCAAGGCTATAACCTGCAAATGTCCATGGACTATACCATACTGTGGAAGGTATAGCAGATTCAGATATACTGATACTGAACATGGATGCTGACTCTTAATAAAACTCTTTTAAAAAGAGACTGCTTTATCCTATTTATCTTTTCCTGAAAAGAGCCATGCAAAAGAAAAAAAAAAGTATTAAGTTATGGAATATTTATGGATGGAATCCAACCCAGATAAATGAATGGTTATTCAAACATAGGCTAGAAGTTTTACTTATTTCAGACAAAATCAGAAAGTCCTTGAAATTCCTTTTACCAAATGAAATTTAAAAAGTGCAACAGATTGAAATTAAATCCATTAATCAGAAAACCATTTGACCATTTGCCATCAAAAGGATCTTTCTAGTATTAATCTTACACATATTCCTTCCAATTCACGGATGAATCTAGTAGTTGATATTTGAATTTTATACTTAGATAATAAAACAATTATTTGAATTCTTCAAATTAATTTTTCAACTACATAGAAAAAGGGAACAGTTTGCCTGGCACTTTTGAAGTCATTTGAAAAGAACTGCCCAATGAACAAGAAAAATACAGGTTTGAAGGGATAATTATTTTTCAAGTACTAGTGACCTTTTCATTTTGCCTCCTATTTATATTCCCTTATTATTGTCAAATGTAAGGGGACATAAATGTTATTATTCCTTTATTGTCAAATGTAAGTAGTTAAAAATAACAATAAGAGCTGAAGGGATAGGTCAGTGGTAGAGTACTTGACTAGTATGTGCAAAGCCCTGGATTCTATACCTAGAACCTCAAATAATAACAACAATGTGCTTATTTTACCTACTTTACTTGGGAAAGCAAAGTTGAGAGATCAATAACTACGCCTTTAAATTCCATTTAAGGACTGGATCTAAAGCATCTTCTAGCAGTGTAGAAGAAAGAAAATTGAACTAGGAAATTCAAAAGGCAGTGTGACCAATTAAACAGATATGGGAGTCAAAATTTCTGTTTCACTGTCCAACATGGTAACTAGCTATAATTGGAATTTAAGTTTAAAATTATTAAAAGTAAATAAAGTTTAAAGGCAATTCCTCAGTCACAACAGCCACATCTCACTCAGTTGCACACACCTGATGGTTGGTATACTGGACAACACAGACAGAATTATTTCCATCACTGAAGAAAATTTTATGGGACATTGGAGAGTTGTTGGTAACAACATGATCTCAAGCAAGTTAATTAACTTCTGTGAATCTCAATGCCCTTGTTCATAAAATGTGCACTTAACAACACCTAAATTGAAAGATTATTATGAGAATTTTAATGAGATAATATATTAAAAGCTCAAGAAATAGTACTCAGCCCACATTTTATGCCCAAGAAAGAACAGGTATTAATATAACCCTAAAATGGACTTTGGACAATGACGATGAGCCTGAAATACTCACTTCCCCTCCATGGGAAGCTCTATTTTCCTAAACTGAAAAGTTTGGGAAATTCTTCTTGTCACTTTCTCAGGACCCTATCAAATGCTGCCACATTAAATGAAATGTTGAGCAAAAGAGGAATAAACTCCTGAGTAAACTACTACCTAGGCTCCTAGAGTTCCTAACAGATCCCAAGCATTCTTCCAGAAACCCCAGAAGACTGGCTCTCCAATATAGCCCACACTCTGATGTGAGCTATTTATAAAGTCTGTCTTAAAAGATTACCGGAATATCTTTCTGAAATTGTATATACTGTAATTAGAAGCTATAACCCCCTATTCCATGAGATCCTGCAGTTTCACCATTTCTTTTAAATGAACACTATCTTTACAGATGAATTTTTTTCTCCTAAAAGCATTTAAACAAAAACACCTTAAAAACCATCTTATAAAGGCAGCATTTTTTTTTTTTTTTACCAGATATACCTCACTCTTAGCCAGCCTGTGGGTGCCCCACTGGTGTCTAAACAAAGTGAGAATTGTACCCTCACTGGTGAGGTCCTCCTGCAGGGCCAGAAACATGCCCAGAGACTTTACCCTCGTTAACAGCTGCTCCCTGGGAGCCAGGAAATTTACAGAACGCTAAATCCAGAGAGTCAGCCTCCAATGAGGGGGAACCAAGGGCCCCCTACAAGAGGCGCAGAACCAGAGCCAGGCTGCTATCTGCCCAAGCCCTCAGGGTCACAGCTTTAACTTGGGGGTGAAGGCACAATTCCAGCAGCAGAAATCGGAACAGAGCAGTTCTGATTTTGCCCAAGGCCTGAAGCCTTAAAAAAAAAGTGTTATTCCAGAACAGATTCCTTTTCTTCCGGGTCTGTCTGCTCCTTCTGACTCTTTGCCCACAACCACCGTGCCTCCCCTTTCCTAATGCCCCACCTCTTGCCACATTTATTAAAAAAAAAGAAAAGAAGAAAAGTGGCATATTTCTTCTCCCTTAGCTTTCCCTAACAAGGCCTGGTAACTGGAGGAAATTCAAATCAAATTAGTTGCACATTAAAAAATAAACAGACAAGCAATCAGGGGGTGCCCACCCAACAAAAGACCTCACCCGTTCCAAAATATGATTAAGCCTGGGAGGGAAGGGGGAGGGAGACTAGAAACCAACCGGGATGGTGAGATAAACGTGTGCATTTTTGGCCCCAGCTTCAGCCCATCGCAGCCAAATTCTACATTTTGTTTAAAGAAAATGCTGGGCTAAAGAGAAAAGAAAATAAAAAGTTGTAACTTTTAAGGAAGTCTGCCATCGGCACTGTCTGGATAAAATGCCATTGCTTTCCTTAGTCTGGGACGGCAGGGTGGGAACTGGGATCCGAAAATCTCCAACTCCAACCGCGCACTCCTGGAAGCCTCCCCGCCAACGGCGCCGCCGGGCGGCCCAGCCCGGTCTCCCGGGACACTGGCCGGGTCCTCGAGCTCCCACGGGGCGCCGGACCCCAACCTGTAGGAAAGTTCGCGGGCACGGCCCGAGGCTCCACTTTCCGCCGGGACTGACAGGCCCTTCCCACGCCGGCCGGCCCCCGCCCGCCCCGGGCACCAGACGGTCCGCGCGGCCCCGGCCCGCCCGCCTGCCCGGCCCCTCCCGGCCGCCTCCGGGCGCGGATTCCGCCCGCCCGCCCGCCCCACCCCCGGCCGGGGCGCCCCTCGGGGTGACCGACTGACCGGAGCTCCGCTGGCCCACACACCGGGTTGCCCGCTCCTTCCCGCCGCGCCCCGCTCCCCGCCCGAGCTTTCAGCCGCCTGGCTCGCCAAGTCCGGCCGCGGCCGCCGGTTACCGCCCCCAACCCGGGGGGAGCCCGGGGGGCAGGACAGGGAGGGAGGACGTGGCGCGCGCGGAGGTGGCCAGCGGCTAGGCGGGGAGTGTCCCGGAGAGGACGGGCGGGGGCGGGGGGCCCGGGCGGCGCCGGGGCTACGGGTCTGGCCCGCAAGGGTTTGGGACCCTCCCGGAGCATCCCCGGGTCGGCGGCCCCGGCCCGCCCCCGCCCCGCCGGGCGCAGAGGAGGCCCCAACTTCCAGCCCCACTTCGCACGCACGCCCCCCTCCCTCCACCATATGGAAATCTACAGCCTCAGAAAGTGACACGTCGAAGATTCCTCGGCCTCGCCGCCCGCCCTCCCCCTCCCGGGCAGCGTTCCTGCCGCGGAGATTCCGGGAGGGGGAGCGGATTCCTCGGACAAAATCTGCTGGGAAGGCCGGGGGGTGGGGGTAAGCCCAGATTTCTTTCTTTCTTTTCTTTTCTTTTTTTTTCCCCCCCTCATCAAGAGGACTCTATCCTTTTCTTTCCTTCCTCCAAACCTCAGCAAGCAGTGGGGGTCAGGAGGGGCCGCCCCCTCGCCAGTCCGGTGTTCCCGGGTACCCCCCGAGAGCGAGGAGTGCCCCGGCACTGTGGCGCCAAGTTTTCACCGGGAAGCCCGAAGCACTCACGGGCCAGGGACGTACTTCGGCGGGCTCGGCGTGCAGCCTGGGGCTTTCCAACGCGCCGGGACCGGCGGCTGAACCAGGGTCCCCGTCCCCTCCAACCCCCGGCTCCTGCACGCCTTACCTTCCCTCCGGCTGAAACGCGGGGCTCCGAGCGCGCACACACTGGGTCGCCCACGCCTTCCCAGTCGGCAGCCCGGAGAATCCCTGCCGCCCCCTTCGCCGCTCCCGCCGCCGCCGCCGCCGCTCTTCTCCTCCTCCTCCTCCTCCTCCTCCTCCTCCGGCCGCCGCCGCTGCTCAAATAACTACTAGGAGGGTTTGATGGGGGATTCCGCCATGTCAATGATGTCGGGACCACATGGGGATTTGGGGCCCGCCCACTACCGTAAACCGCCGAGTATACCCGCCGGAGCCATCGCAGACTCGGCGGGGGCCTCGCTTGTCCCCCAGCCGGGCCTAGCTACACAAAAACTCCTCTGGATTCAGAGAGACTACAGAAGTCTGAAGCTTAGGGCAACTCTCAGCTCCTGAACTGCGAGGGCTGCGCCTTCTGCAGATCTCCAAAACGCCGGCAGGAATGCAGGGTTTGCTCAGTAATAATCAAAGCTAAGACTGACATTTTATTTCATTTACACGTAATATTTCCCTTTTTCTGTGGCTAATTCCCACAGTAACCTCGTCAGCTGTCACTCCTTTATTTCTCATGGAGTTTTGTTCATGAAGCTAACATATCATAAGCAAGTTTTATGAGCCAAAATTAAAATATCTATATTCCCTTTCAGTGTCTGGTATGTGCCCTTCAGTGTAGAGACTGTTTTTTTCCTCTTATCATAGCACAGTGCAAGGATCACAAAAGGGCTCATTAAGTAACTGTTGAGTTTATATTAATTAAATCAAATGTAATATATTCCTATTGCACAAGCTCAGGGAGGTCAACAGATTACTTCTCACCCCTCAAATTAGGGAGGGTTTCAGGAGAAAGCAGAAATTAATGGAGTGAGACCCCTCCCTTTCATAGCAACCCAGGTATTCTATATAACTCCTTTCTCTCTCAATTATTAAACTACAAAGGAATACTCAGTAGCGACCAGAGACAACATATCATAATCATTGACCCAAATAAATAAATAGTACTTATTAAAGTAATTTTTTTTAAAAAAAAGCTAAGAAAAAACTCCTTTTCTTGTGGATAATGGCAAGTCCAGGCACATGGAGCCCTCCTTAATGGCTTCTTTCCTGTTGATGTCCCCACAGGGGGCTCTTGAAACCATCTTTTTAAAACATGGTTCCAATTCTAAATTATAACCCTGTATGCAAAGGAAAAAAATTTTTTTTTCTTTAAAGCAGTGGTTCCCCGGTGCCCACAGAGCACAGTTCAAACGCTCATCCTGGCACAGGTGACTCATTCCACTTGGGCCCAAATGCCTTCTCCAGCCTCTGCCCCTCTAGCTTGCTCCTGAGACATGCCCTTCAGTCAGCTTAATTCTCATGTCTCCCAAAGACACCCCTTTCCTTGTACATACCTTCCCTCTGTCAGAACACACTTCCTTCTCTTCCCTAAAATCATTTACTTATCCATTCCGTGTCCAAGGCTCTTTTCCCATAAGCTCATCATTCTTTTCAGTTCTCATATTTCTTCCACTTGACTGAGTCATGTTCATTTTTAAATTCCCAGCATCAACCTAAACCCCCATATGTTTATTGAATACATTAATTATAAAGTATATGGGAGAATTTAAATGACTAGATAAGTGGGCCAACTTCAAAGGGTGAAAGTTCAAATTAAGTGTTGTAGAACAAGCTTTACAAAGAAGGGAAGAGTAGGCAAGAGGAATTCAGTGGATGGAAATTTTTGCCTATTTCTTCTAATAAGCTGACTAGATTTCTTTTTATTAAGAAGAATTAATGTATATAAAAATGCATGTGCATCAAAACTCAACTCAAAGTGGATCAAAGACCTAGGCATTAAACCAGAGACCCTGTGCCTACTAGAAGAAAAAGTAGGCCCATCTCTCCCTCATGTCAGCTTAGGAACCGAATTCCTCAATAAGATCCTAAAGCGCAAGAAGTAAAATCAAGAATCAATAAATGGTATGGTATCAAACTAAAAATCATTTTCACAGCAAAGGAAGCTATCAAGAACATAAAGATATATATATATAGCCTACAGAATCAGAGAAAATCTTAGTTACCGGTACCTCAGAGCATTAATCTCCAGGATATACAAAGAACTTTAAAAAACTTAATACCAAAAAAGCAAAAAAACTCAATAAATGGGCAAAGGAACTAATAGATATTTCACAGAAGAAAAAATAGGAATGGCCAACAAAAATGAAAAAATGTTGAACATCTCTCGCAAGTCAACAAATGCAGATTAAAACTACACTGAGATTTCATCTCACTCCAGTTAGAATGGCAATTATCAAAAATACAAGTAACAATAAATGTTGGTGTTGATGTGGAGAAAAAGGTGCACTCATACATTGCTGGTAGGACTGCAAGTTGGTGCAATCAATCTGGAAAGCAGTACAGAGATTCCTCAGAATACTTGGAATGGAACCACCATTTGACCCAGTTATTCCACTCCTCAACAAATACCCAAAGGATATTAGTATACTACAGTGTCACAGCCACAACAACAATGTTTATAACAGCTCAATTCACAATAGTTAGGCTATGGAACCAACCTAGGTGCCCTTCAACAGATGAATGGATAAAGGAAATGTGGTACATTGACACAAAGGAATATTACTCAACCATAAAGAAGAATGAAATTATGGCATTTGCCAGTAAATGGGTGGAACTGGAGACTATCATGCTAAGTGAAGTAAGCCAATCCCAAAAAAACCAAAGGCCCTATGTTTTCTGGTATGGAGATTCTAACACACAGTAAGTGGGTGAGACTAGAAGTTCATTGGATTAGACAAGGAGAATGAAGGGAAGGGAGAGAAGATAGGAATAGGAAAGTTGAATGAATCAGACATTACTTTCCTATGTTCATATATGGTACACAACCAGTATAACTATACATCATGTACAATCACAGAATAAGAAGTTACAATCCATGTATGTATAATATGTCAAAATACACTCTACTGTCATGTATATCTAAAAGGAACAATTTTAAAGATGCATGTGCATATACATAATCTCAGTGTTTCAGTCATCTTCTCATCCCTATCACCTAATACCAGCTTTGGCACAGAAAAGAAACACAATCAACATTTGCAAATAATAGAAAATTGATACAGTAGAGAGATTGGAAATTATAATCAGACAAATATCAGTGATGTTGCACAAGTTATCAAAGTTCTCTGAGCCTATATTTTCTTAATTATTAAGTTATGCTATTGCTTTCCTGCTAAAGTGAGGATTAAAAAATCAAAGACCTGATAATAAAAAAAATGATTCTTCCTTGAATGTATAAATTGTCTTTCCTGGTGTAAAATTAATAGGAAAGAAAACTGGAAGCTTCAAAGAAAAAGATGGGACTTTGGATAGAGGGCTCTCAACTACTGAGGGATTTAGATTTCATGCAATGAGAAACACTGTGGGATTATTGAGGCATGAAGTGTTTGAAGTAGGTTTCAAGGTTGATTTTTCTGGCAGCTAGACATAGAAGAAGCTCCCATCAGAAAGTCATATTCTGAACCTATCTGGGAAATGATGAAGACTTAGATCAGAGTCATGTTTCTGGAAATGAGAAGAACCTCAACCCAATGCAACACAATCTACTATCTGATATTGACAGTCTGAGTCATCTACTGCCCTAGGTTCCAAATTATAGAACCAAACTTGAAGTTAAGACTTTGTTCCAAAAGCAGTTTAGGTTTTATTTAAATCCAAAACCTAGCATCCAGTGAAGATACCTAGTTGTTAAGATCTATAACAAAATATAAACACTTAAAAGCCTTCCCATCACCCATGTAAAGTTGGCTGAGTCATATGAGAAAAGAAAAATTTTAAAAAGATTCATAGTTGTATTTCCTGATCTGAAGGAGATATTATAACAAAGGAAATGCCACAGTAACACATAGGTAAACATGAAAGTATTGAAAAGGTCTCAAATGATTAAACAAACCTCAGAGACCCTCTTTAGTCCAAAATCCTTAAATTTGAGCTTCTTTGTCAAAGATCTCTGTGAGTGGCTGCACATAGCATCTAGAAGACCCAGGTGTTTCTGTCTCAATATCCTCCCTTCTCTAATAGCTGGAGTTGCCACAAAGGCAGGCTCAGGCTTGCCCCTAATCTTGAAAACTCGTCTTGACCTTAGATGGAAGGGCATTAACTCTTTGCATCTACTTCTTATTCTAATGCCTAAGCCAGATCTGAACATTGACAAAAAGCCAATTCATCCTGTTTTGAACAACATTCAGAATTTACTAGAGTATTAAAGGACAATCTTAGAGCAACATCGCAACTTCAGTTAAACAAATTCCTCCAGAACAATTTAACTAGTCAAAGCTGTGGTTTCGCCTTCTTTTCTATTGTTCAGGGCAAGACAAGGACAAATTTTAGCCCAACATTTACAAAAGAAAAACGCATTTCAGAGATCTGTCCAAGAGTTATCAGAACTGTTAAGGTAGAGAAGCTATCGAGATTGTCAGAGATCATGAAAGCACAAGGCTGTTGGGCTCCCCTCCCAAAGCAACATCTTTGCTCCCAGACCATCCAGCCTCAGCCGGACACCCCCAGGGAAAGGGAAAAGGCTTCTGGCCAAGAAGGCAACTCTGAATGCCTTTTGGCAACTTTCCCCCTGGTCCTGTCTCTGCCCTCTGGAGGCAGACAAAATAACAACACTCACCTTGCCTTCTGATGAATTGATCATGTCTATCATTGGCTCCCTAAAGATTCTCATTTCTGGATAAATGTCTCTGACATGCTAAACTCCTCAGGGATCTTTCGCCCTCTTTTTTTTTTCTACCACCTCTGGGGGCCTACTTGTTCAAAACTGAGTATCCAGCTTCTTCTGTTCATAATATTTCAGGCATGATCAGAACAAAACCACAGAGTGGTTCCTATTCCTGCCTTAACCGGGACAAAACACTCCTATTGATATAGTTGAATTTTGTTCCTCATCCTGTTAATTCACAGGACTCCATCTGTGAAAAGTTGTCAAGTTGGGCATATATCAGATATGTAATTGAGCTAAATTATTAAATTTTGTTTACAAGTTTTATTTCTCACGTATCAGCCTGCTAAGACTTTTTGGATTTTGTCTCTGTCAACAACCTTTCCTAATTTCCTGACATTGATAAGAATGCTTCCCATGTTGCCATCCCAGTCACTAATAAAAACACAAAACAAGAGAAGCCCAAGGACAAACTACTAGAAATCTTTCTCATGAGGCAAAGTTATTTACAAAGCTACAAATATGCACATCACACTGACTTGCCCTGAACCATACCACCATAGAGGAGCAGGTTGAACCTGAGAATCACTATAAAGATGTGCCCACTCTCCTACCTGACTTGCTCCTAGGGTCATTTTTCCTCCTAAGAGGTCTAGACTTCTGAATGGTACCTAGATTCCTCTCAACAGTTATGTAAAATATTGTCATCCTCTAACAATTTTTAAAAATTTCCCTAGAAATATAGAAATATACACATATAGATATGTGTAGATATGTGTATACAGGTCTATTTAAGTTTAAGATTCTATAACAGAATAACATAGATTGGGTGGCTTGGACAACAGAAATGTCTATCTCACCATTCTGGAAGTTGAAAGTGCAAGATCTAAGGTACTGAAAGATCAGGTGTAGGGTTCAGAGTCAGATTTCTGGTTCACAGATGATCATGTTTTGGTTGTATACTCATTAGGCAGAGGGCAAAGAGAGAAAAGGCAAGCTCTCGCATGCCAATTGCAAGGCCACTAATCTTATTCATGAGAGCTCCATCCTCATAACCTAATTACCTTGAAAAGCCCCTCCTCCAAATACCATCACCTTCAAGGTTAGGGTTTCAACATACACTTTTAAGGAGGATATAATCTCTCAGTTTATAACAGTGCCCTTCAAAGAGAAATGAAACAAAGAAATGTCTTTAGCTCAGGCAATGTGGCTCAGACATAAACCATTTTGGTCAAGAAAAGATTCTGAGATTTAACCAGAAAGCAATAAATCGAAGACAGTAATGAGACAACTGGGCCAATTCTGGTTTATGAAGAGTATGATATAACATTTGAAATTGTGTCTCATCTTCTATAGAGTTACTACGATATTGTCGTAATTTTTGGTATTTCACATAATAATCTGTTTGTCTCACTAGCTAGGGGGTTAAATTTTAATCACATTAACATTATTAAACACCCTTTCTCTGCCTCTGACTGCCAGAGGCAGGACTTCCCACTCTCTTTGGAAGTAGTATAAAAACTTTCCAATCCTTTCTAGAAGTTTTCTGTGAATTTGTGAGTAAGTTTTTTCAGCTTGCAGAAGACTGAGAAGCAATGTGGAGTAACTTGTTAACCCAGCCAAGGAGGCCACTTGAACACCTCCCGACAAAAGGCAGCACCACCTCTGGCCGACTCCTCTCTTGCTCTGACAAGGTCTGTTATACTGGTCACCAATTAGAGAGCCCTGGGCTCCCAATATCTCATGGTCGTTGTACATTAAACCATTGTACAAATGTTTACTGAACACCTACCACATGACAGACATAATATAATATAGACTGTATCCATACCTCTAAGTCTCGTAGTTTTAGAGTCTTAATAAAGAAATAAACCTGTAACTATATGTTGAGAAAAGTACAACAAAGGAAGAAAACAGAGTACTATGGTAGCCAAGGAAGGAGAGGGCAGGAATCTACTTTGAGAGAAGTCTTTCTGTAAATTGATATGTAAGCTGAAATCTGCAGAAAAACCTTGCAGACACCCAACCATGTGTTACACGCTGAAGTTGAAGAGAACTAAACATACACAGTTCAAGTGGCAAGAGATGACACTGGATAAAATGCACAGAGCCAGATCACACATAGCTTTGCAGGTCACATAGGGTTTATATTCTATTCAGAGACGCTCTCGTGGATTTTAGAAAGGGAGTTTCAGTTTCATGATTCATGATCTGGTTTCCTCCTATAAATGATTGCACTGCAGGGCATGTGAATCCTGGGAGAGAAGGAAGGCTAGATTGGAAGCAGAGTGGCCTTTAGAATGGATCAGGTAAGAGATGGTGGTAGCTTGGCCTAGGTAGTGGCAGTAAAGACAGAGAATAATAAATGGACTTGGGATACTCCGATGGAAACCATATGATGTCACTGATTTGTTATTGGAGGTGAGGGAAAGTCTGGAGACAAAAAAGAATCTATGCAGAAGTAGCCTTTCCTGGGCCTGAAGTTGTGGCTCAGTGGTAGAGCGCTTGCCTAGCATGTGTGAAGCCCTGGGTTTGATTCTCAACACCACATATAAATAAATGAATAAAATAAAGGTCCATCAACATTAAAAAAAAAAAAAAGGAGAAGTAGCCTTCCCAAATTTCGCTTATAAATCCCTTGCCCTTGAGACACACACACACAAAAAACCATGAAGGCGCACTGGGTGAGGCAACAAGTCACGGCGACAGTGTGCTCAGAGACACACCTTCCCTCCCAGCTTCTGATCCCATGACTGACGAAAGTCACAACTGATCCTACGATAGAAAGTGTTACTAGACCAGACGCCTGGCACAACTGGCTTCATGGGGGATAAGATCTTCCCCATGTTCTCATGGACTTTCCTAGCAACCTCCAAGAGGGGCTCAGACATTAAGCCCCAACCCTGGACCTATGTCTGCACTCCAAACAAATACTCCTGAAACGAGCAGGTGAGCTTCCCTGGGGCCTACTGCTCTTGCTCAGGATCCTTCCCTCGGACTGAGTAAAAACTGATCCTGTTATCCTTTTTTTTTTTTTTTAATTTTTTTATTTCTTCTTTTTAGATATACATAACAGTAAGAGTGTATTTTGACATGTGATACATACAGGGAGTATAACTTATGCTAATTAGGATCCCATTCTTGTGGTTGTACATGATGTGGAGTTTCAGTGATCATGTTTTCATACATGAGCATAGGAAGGTTATGTCTGATTCATCCTACTGTCTTTCCTATTCCCATCTCCTCTCCCTTCCCTTCATTCTCTCTTGTCTAATCCAATGAAATTCTGTTCTTCCATTCTCCCACCACGTTACTGTGTGTTTGATGCTGTTAATCTTTTCTAATGGAAAGAACGCTGTCTGTTGCTATGACTTGCTGTGTAATCTCAGAAAAATAATTTTACCTCTCTGGGTCTCCGACTCCTTATTTAATATTTTTAAACAACTAGACTTCATCTAATGTCATTTATCTTGCAGTTTCTAGGATCTTTATGGATGGATTAACCAGCATTTTCTTTTCCTTTAAAAAAAAAAATTTGTTACTGGATTAAACCCAGGGGTGCTTTACCACTAAGCTACATCTCCAGTCCTTTTTATTTTTAGATAGAGTCTTGCTAAAATGCCCAAGCCAAACTTGAACTTGTGATTCTCCTGTCTCAGCCTTCAGAGTTGCTGGGATCACAGGCGAGAGGTACCACGCCCAGCTTAACTAGCATTTTTGATGGCCCAAATATATCCCTATCTTGTCCATGATGATATCACAATATTTGTGTAGAGACCGCTCTGCTGCCTTAGTAACTAAGTTACTTATCTATTACTTATCTTTCTTAGCTGGGCACAGTAGAATGCACCTGTTGTTTCAGCAACTTGGGAGACTGAGGCAGAAGGATCACAAGTTGGAAAACAACCTAATCATTTAGCAAGACTGTATCTCAAAAAAAATAATAATAATTTTAAAAAGGACTGGGATTTGACTCAGGTTAAAGCACCCCTGTATTCATTCCCAGTGCTCTCACCCAAAAAGTTTATCTTTCTTGATGAAGTGATACACTTCCTTTATTTAACAGGAATAAGGTAATTTATTTTGATTCCTTTTTGCCTTGTCTGCTAAGAATGTCAGAAATATATTATGTTCCCAATTACGGCAATTATCCTTAGCCTAGGATTTCTGATAAAGACATTCTTCTTCCTTTTTTATTACATAACTCTTATTCATTGTATCTTTATTTTAATGACCTATTTTACCTCTGTCTTAGTGTATGCTGTCCTATCCTTATGAGACATAGGCATATTTTATTTACCACTATTTAGGCTTCAAATGACAGAAAATATATACAAAATAGATTGAGGGAAAAAATATCAAGGTTAGAATGAAACAGCTTATGCTAAATCTTGTTTAGAATTCCTCATACAAATGAAACTAACTGTAATCATTTTTAAAATTCTTTAGTTTGTATGTGATAGATGAGAGAATACATTGTTTATTCTTATTAGGAATAAGTTTTAGTTACTTTACATATATTTACTAACAACTTTTATTATTCAAACTTATGTTAATTATTCCAAAGAATAAGGAATAAATTCCAACATTATCCTTCTTCTTAGGGAGTTTGTAATCTAAGTGAGATTATCACGCACTGAAAAATAATTATATAGTTTGATCATATACTGAATTAATTAGGGTTCTCCAGATAAACAGAATCAATAGGATGAAGATATAGACATATTTTCAAGGGAGGGAATGTTTAAAGAATTGGCTCACACAGTTTTGCAGTTTAGGCTAGGAGAGTAAAGATTCAAAGAGGAATTGTTGCAGCTTGAGTTCATAGGCAGTCTGAAGGCAGAATTCTTTCTTTCTGTGGGGATCATCAGCCTTTTTTCTCCTAAGGCCTTCAACTGATTGGATGAGGCCCACTCACAATATGCAGAGCAATCTGCTTTATTCTACATATTTAAATGTTAATCTCATTAAAAAAAAAAAGGAAACCTTCACAGCAACATCTAGAGTGGTGTTTGACCAAATATCTAGGTATTTGGGCTTAGCCAAGTTGACACATAAAATTTACCATTACATGTACTTTTAGACCATTAGAGAGTTTAATTGATATCTTTGTCTTTATCTACCCCCAAATGTCTAGCACTGCCTTGCAAATAATAGATGCTCAATAATAATTGTTTAATCACCAAATTGAAAAAAATTGCATTAGTAGTACTGTGAGATTTCATCCTCACTAAAAAAATAGAAAGCCTTTTATATACAATCTATATACACACACACACAAAAAGAAACCACACACAAACATATATACATACATATATACATATAGTACTTGAAATCATAGTCTACCCATTTAGGAAAGTACAGATTTATCAACCCAGATTTTAAAAAATTTTTTAATTGGTGTATTATAATTTTACATAATAGTGCAATTCATTATGCCCTATTCCTACATGCACATAATATAATTTGGCCAATCTCATTCCTCACAATACAGATATTTTTGAAAGTAAGGACAACATATATGTGTTCATAAAATATTTTTTATGTGATTTATAAAATAGATATAATATCCACTTAAAATTATCTTTATTGCTACAAGATGTCATTCTAAGACTTCATGCATACAAAAGGATGTTGTATAGACTTATCTATTTTTTTAGTATTATATTACTTCACTTACTTTTCTTCTTTCTTTCTTTTGAGAGAGAGAGAGAAAGAGGGTCTTGCTAAGTTGCTCAGGCTGGCTTCAAACAATGCTGGCACTATTGATGATCAATGATGCTGTATATAGGTAAAGACAAGATATGAATAGGAGTCTCTTTGACACAGGCACATAATAAAGACTGTTGATAGGATGGCAGCTATGGGCAAATCTGATGCTGTTAGATCTTTCACAATTTACATTTTATCCACAGCCCTAACTTTAACAGACAACGTTGAAATTGACTACTGAATCAATACTGTACCTGTGCCACTTACCTCCAGAACATCAGAGCTAAAACATTATCAACAGGAGTACAATAATTAGAATTACAGTTTTATGGGCATCATGGCTTAAGCCTATAATCCCAGAGATCAGGAGACCAAGGCAGGAGGATCTCAAGTTCAAGGCCAGACACAGCAGCTTAGCAAGACCCTCTTTCAAAATAAAAAATAAAAACAAATGGGGATATAGTTCAGCAGTAAAGCATCCCTGGGTTCAATCCCCAGTATCTCCCAAAAATTTGTATTACAAATAGTAATAGTTGCTAATATTTAGAATTTTTATTTTTTTTATAGATTGTATGTTTCATTTACTTTTCTTCACTTAATCCTTATAAGGGAAGTGTTATTATCATAATTGCACCCCATTTTATAGATGAAAAAGCAAATTTCATGAAGTTGAGTAACTTGCCAAGTCACAAAGTTAAAGAACAGAGAAATCTGGCAACAATGATAGTCAAAATATTTAACATTAGGTATGACTTGGAATCCAACCAATCAGAACTAACACCAACCTTTTCACCACGTCACATGGGTGATATCAGCCTGAATCCAGGTATGATTACTACTATAAATAGTACTGTTATCTTGTACTCTGTAGGCTTATCTTTTTCCTCTATAGCAATAAGCTGAGAGCATGGAGCTAATGTGACAGGAGCTCCACCTTCAAACCAATCTCCCAGCTCTGGTGAAAAGTTTTGCCCAAGATTTTTTTCCTTAAGGAGCCCATTATTTTGTATATGCTCTGGCATTGGTAGACACCAAGGCAATCAATTAAGAGGTAAAAGTTAATTACTCTGTTGTTTACCTTTTCTGTTGCACTGTTTTTCTTATCTTTATCTGATAGTGACAGGCTATTTTAATGTCTAATAGTGCTTTAAGGGAGAAGTTGAGAGAAGTGGATAAAGTGTGGTATCATCATAAAAGTCAATTAGTTGCTCACTGAAAAACAGCCAGACCCAAGAGAAGATTAAGACTTCAACATGTATTGAGGATCTCCTCCTTCTTTACATATTTCCCAGGTGTACATCAATTTCTGCTACCCAGTGGTGAGTATCCCTTTTAGTCCTAACCTCACTTCATCTGCGCTAAAGCACATTTCTTGTAAATCCCTGAAGTAATCAACCTTCTTTAAATTAACACATTCAATCATTTAATCTGATCATCTTTTTTTTTTAACTCACTATGTGCCAGGGTCAGATGTGTAATAAAATCAAATTCCCCACCATACCAAAATCCAGTACCAGTAGTCCCCCAAAGTCTGGTTATTTTCTTTTTCCCAACACACAGTCATCCTGATAAAAGGACATAGGATTCCAGTGAGAAGAGACACAACTCTTACCCTCTAGGAGTCTGGTGATGTGACAGCAAAGTGAATTAACGATCTTATGAAATAGGATATGTGTGATGGCAGAGGTTACCATAGAGTGCCCTCTGAGCAAAAGTAATGATACGCCTGGGTTCTCAAGAATAACTCTTCCCATGAATACCTATTACTATGTCTTCTAAACTATGACCCAAGGAAATATCTAATGATTGGTAATGTATGTTTCATAGCACAATACAGAGTATTTCTTTTCTTTTTTAATTATTTATTTATTATGATGTGTTATGTATGACAGCAGAATGCAATTCAATTCATATTACACTTATAGTGCACAATTTTTCATGTCTCTGGTTGTACACAAAGAAGATTTACATTATTCATGTCTCCATACATGTACTTAGGGTGATGATGTCCATCTCATTCCACCTTCTTTCCTACCCCCAAGACCCCTCTCTTCCCTTCCCTCCCCTTTGCCCTATCTAAAGTTCTTCCATTCCTCCCATGCTCCTTCCACCATTGCTATTATGAGTCAGCATCATCATATCAGAGAAAACATTCAGCATTTGTTTTTTTTGGGGGGGGATTGGCTTACTTCACTTAGTATAATATTCTCCAACTCCATCCATTTACCTGCAAATGCCATGATTTTATTCTCTTTTAATGCTGAGTAATATTCCATTGTGTATATATACTACAGTTTCTTTATCCATTCATCTACTGAAGGGCATCTAGGTTGGTTCCACAGTTTAGCTATTGTGAATTGTGCTGCTATAAACATTGATGTGGCTGTGTCCCTGTAGTATGCTGTTTTTAAGTCCTTTGAGTATAGACCGAGGAGTGGGATAGCTGAGTCAAATGGTGGTTCCATTCCCAGTTTTCCAAGGAAATTTCATACAAATTTCCAGTTTGGCTGCACCAATTTGCAGTCCCACCAGCAGTGTATAAGTGCACCTTTTCCCCCATATCCTTGCCAACACTTATTGTTGTTTGTATTCTTAATAGCTGCCATTCTGACTGGAGTGAGATGAAATAGTTTTGATTTGCATTTCTCTAATTGTTAGAGATGTTAAATATTTTCTCATGTATTTGTTGATTGATTGTATATCCTCTTCTAGAAGTGTTTGTTCAGTTCCTTGGCCCATTTATTGATTGGGTTATTTGGGTTTTTTGGTGTTAACAGTACAGAATATTTTAAAAGCATAAAGAGGTTTTGTGTGACCTTCAAATTATTCCACCTATAAACTTCTGACTCCTACGTATACAATTCAAGCACTCTCCTTTACCCATCCCCTTAAGTTCTCAAAGAAGTAAGCCTCTGAGATCCCCCACATCAAGGCTGACAATTCCGGCTGCCACACCTCTGCATCCACCACCACATTACTTGAGGACACATTTCCTCCAGGCTTCCCATGGAATGACTGATCATAGCAGAGGTGCTAAGGCAGCCTCGTTTCTGGTGGATATGGGGTCTTTCTAATCAAATGGGTTTAAAGGCCCAATCTCCTGACCTCCATAAGCCTCCACTCTGATTGGAGGGCCACAATGACATTTTGGGTCTCCTGAAATCAGTATCAGATCAGAGCCAGTATCCAGTAGTTTCCCAAAATTCTGGTTAATTCCTTTTCCCAGTTGCTCATTTACCCTGGTAAGTGGCTGTAGGTCCTTCTGGGGAAGCCTGGGGAGAAGAGTCACAGTACACATTTTCAGCAATATTAAGGGACCTTGAGAGACACAGCTTACCCTTCTGAAGAGCTTACAAACCTGGTTCTGGGTCTGTGAACAGGCTCAAGTCCGGGAACTGATTGAAGAGCTATGATTGTTTTTGTGATTCAAGTTAAACTTTTGTTCAATTGGCCTAGAAGTGGTTGTTCATACAGATCAAGTAAGAATTTAGTAGTCTTCTTATTTCACCTCTAGAAACACTCTGATTAACTAATACCATGGGTCTTTTGCGACAGACTATTATAATTGCTGATTTGATTCTGCAGTCCATTGTAATAACTATGTCTACCTTGCCTTTGGTGATTGGATGCCACCGTTTGGCTCCTGTCATGCCAAGATCCAGTTACTTTCATTATATTTAGGTTTTCTAATAAAGTGGTGTGGTTCCCAATGTAATATCTGGCCTACAGTGGAGAGGAAGCCTGAAATTTATTTCTCAAGGAATTGATGAAAGATGTATCTCCTAGAACCCTCCTAGTGAGGGTGAGTAGGTCTTTAAATGCCAAATCCATTCAAACATTCCAATCTCCCTAAGCCTCTGAGTCCCTTCCTGTACATTAAACCAAGGGAAGTTGGACATTTTCAGTTTGCTCATTGAGGCCATCTTTTTAAAATTTAATTTAATTTTTTTAATATTTATTTTTTAGGTGTAGACGTACACAACACAATACCTTTATTTTTATGTGGTGCTGAGGATCGAATACCTGGCCCCGCCTGTGCTAGGTGAGCACTCTACCACTGAGCCACAATCCCAGCCCTCATTGTGGCCATCTTTTGACTCTTATTTCAGCCAACCCATCAGAGTCCTTTGTAACTCCTCAGGCTGCAACATTAAATACAGAATCTCTGTTTAGTGGGCCCATATGAATTAATTAAACCTGATTTGACATTAAGCCACATACTTTGCCTGGATTTCTGCTGGTATAAATTAGAAAATTCAAGTAACTATGTAGCCATGCAAAGAAAACTTAGCCCAGCAGCCTCAATGTTGTACCTATCCTTTGCTAGGAAAAGTCTATACCTCCCTAAGCACACAGGCCTCATTAATCATTTATACAAGCAGTACAAGGTTGATTTACCTGAAGCTTCCTTAATCTCACTCCTCCTCCTTTAAGACTGATGCAAATCAACAGATTACCAGCTACCATGGTTCATCAATCATTTCCTCCTGAAGATAAAAGGTGTACAAAGGGAGCTTAAAACCTGGGTTAAGATAGTCTTTTAGGCTGCTAGTCCACCATCTTCTCGGTTTTGCTGATTTACCAAATAAAATTTTTTCCTTGTCCTCAATTCACCCTTGATTCCTTGAGTTCTTTCTGAACAGCGAGGGAATGAATTTGGGTTCAGTAATGGAGGGTTGTACATATACTTACGGGTTACACTTTGTATCTCACCTGTAGGTGCCTGCTGAGACTTGAGTCTAATTAGGTCTAGACACAAAGAGGGATGGAAGGCATGAGTCCTGAGGAGGATAACCATTGTTTTGCATAGCAAATGCCTCAGGGGGGGACCATTACTATTTCCTGAGACAATGCAGTAACATTCCTCTTGATGGAGATGGAAAGTCCATGCCCCTTTAGGTGGGGCTACCACTTCTGCTGGTCTTATAAGAAATTGGATCACATGATTATGGAGACTTATGAAGAAGTCCTATCTGTAGTCAGAAAGCTGGAGACCCAGGAGAGCGGACGGTGTAATTACAATGCAAGTTCAAAGACCTGAGAACCAACAGAGTTCATGATATACATTTAACACAAAAGGTTTGGGACCTAAGAAGAGCTGATGTTTCAGCTCACATCTGAAGGCAGGACCAGCTCAAGCAGTCAGGTGGGTGGTAGGAGCTCACTTTAACTGTCTGAGGGTTGGCCACTGCTCTATTCAGACCTTTCCCTGATTGGATGAGTTTTGCCTGTAACAGGGAGAGCAATCTGCTTTACTCACGCTACAGATTTGAATTCATCCAAAAACATCCTCATGGTCACACCCAGAATAATGTTTGACCAAATATCTGGGGAACCTGTGATGATTCAAGTTGACACTTGAAATTATCCATCATACCAAATCTACGGTAAAGGGAATTAGAGCTACCGTTAGCCTCATTTTCTAGCTATTCCCCTTCTGGCAGCAAAATACTTGCAGCAGGAACTTCTGGATCCTAGAGCCTAAACATGGACACACACCTGAGGAACTTCTGGATTAGGGGGCTTAAACATGGATGTGGGCCTGAGGAACTTCCAGATCTGAGGGCCTAAACATGGATGCCTGAGGAACTTCTGGATCCAGGGGCTTAAAAAAGGACGTGCACCTGAGGACCTTCTGGATGCTAGGTTTAAACATGGAGGACTGAGGAACTTCCGGATCCGGGGGCTTAAACATGGATGTGCACCTAAGGAAC
This sequence comes from Ictidomys tridecemlineatus, assembly GCF_052094955.1. Taxonomy (NCBI): domain Eukaryota; kingdom Metazoa; phylum Chordata; class Mammalia; order Rodentia; family Sciuridae; genus Ictidomys; species Ictidomys tridecemlineatus. Next base: position 116,748,912 of record NC_135479.1, on the reverse strand, counting down.
TTCTGGATCCTGGAGGCTAAACATGGATGCCTGAGGAACTTCCAGATCCGGGGGCCTAAACATGGACGCCTGAAGCACTTCCGGATCCAGGGGCTTAAACATGGACGTGCGCCTGAGGAACTTCTGGATGCTGTGGCTTAAACATGGATGCCTGAGGCACTTCTGGATCCGAGGGCCCAAAGATGGATGTGCACCTGAGGAACTTCCGGATCTGGGGGCCTAAAAATGGATGTGCACCTGAGGAACTTCCAGATCCGGGGGCCTAAACATGGACACCTGAGGAACTTCCGGATACTAGAGCCTAAACATGGATGTCTGAGGAACTTCCGGATCCAGGAGCCTAAACATGGACGCTTGAGGCACTTCTGGATCCGGGGGCCTAAACATGGACGCGTCCCTGAAACTTCTGGGTCCTTATGCCTATAAAGGGCAGGGTGTAACTCTCAGAAGGGACATGGCCCATGAAGGGGAGCTGAGTATGGGACCTATTGGGGGGCAGACTGAGCTGTTGCACCCTGAACTTGAATGTGACGGTGGCCTCACTTCCCGGCCTTCCCCTGGGTGTCACTTCCTCCCCTTCCAGGCGGTGCTGGGGAGGAAGTGGGACCAGACGCAGGGGCCAGGCCCTGAGGAGGGACACCATCTTTCTCCTCACTTAGCCAGGTGCCCGGCCTGGCTGAGGACAGGGACGTCTTGTGACACTGGCTGCCTCCTGCATTCCTGTCCCAGGACCTCAGGGACCACAAGCAGGGACAGTCATTGACATGATTCTCCCCTGGCCACTGACCCTCAGCCCCAGGGTCTGCCCAGGGAGAGCGCTGTCTCCCAGAGGGTCAGGGGGCCCCTGTGACCTGCTGCTCCTTACCCACCATCATCCTGGGCGAGCACAGTTCAGGACACCAGACGCTACTGAGAGTGACATCTCCTGGATGAGCAGCTGGGGACTTTGCCTCTGTCCCCAGGCCTCAGACACTGGATGATCCCTCCCAGAGACAGAAAATAACCCCACACTGCCCAAGACTTATTTTTAAGCTTTAGATTCTGAAATTTTCCTGCTGCCACCTTCTTTATGAAGTCAGTTTTTCAACAGAGACAATGTTTCAGCGGGGCGGGCGGGAACCAACATGGAGTCAATCAAACCAAGCTGACACATCTGGTCCTCCAAGAGAAATCTGGATTGGAGGGAGAACAGCCATTCTCAACTGGTGAAATAGTGAAGTTTCCTTGTCCTTATTTTGTGTAAGCAAAATAAATACTCTGATGTTAACTCATCAAATTATTTTTGATGACTGCTTGGCTCATCGGAAAACTGATTCTGTTTTATGGAATGAAGTGTTACCTGATTTTAAAATTAAAAATGAAGCCAATAAAAAATATAATCTTTTCCTTAAAAAAATACTTGCAGTAATTCCAGACCTAATATATTCATATTATAATGTCTAGGAGAAGATATTTTTTTTTCTGATGAATCCTGAGAGAAAGCAAGGAAGTGTCTCTTTTCCACAAGCCCTAGTAAATGCATCCCAGCCTCTCCTTGGCTCTGACCAGATTACACATCAATTCCAAGATGGCTTCAAAAAGGGTTATTAAACCAATCTGGGTTTATCTCTATAGGACCAAATGAAGTCAATCTCACCCAAACCATAAACAAACAATAAGAAAGGAGGCATCTTAAAGTAAGTAAATCCAGAGAAGTGCTCCCTGATGCATACGACTAGATATTTGCTAACAAAGGTTATTAGGAGTCAGGCATGGTGATACATGCCTGTAATCCCAGCAACTCAGCAGGCTGAGGCAGAAGGATTGCGAGTTTGAGGCCAGCCTCAGGAATACAGCAAGACCCTCAGTAAATTAGCAAATCTCTATCTCAAACTAAAAAATAAAAAACTGTGTGCACACAGAGATCTCACTCACAAAACTATGAGCTCTTCCATGACAGAGTTCATGCCTGGATCCACAGGCCCTAGCACACTATAATAGAGAGCCTACTATATTGTAGATGGTGAATGGAATTGAAATACTCATTGCCCTAATTAATGCTTGCATAGTATTCTTAGATTAACCTTGTTTACTTGCTAAACATGAACATCTTGGTTTTAAGTCATTAAGAAATTAAAATGGCCAGATGCAGTGGCACATGCCTGTAATTTGAGCAACTCTGGAGGCTGAGGCAAGAGGATTGAAAGTTCAAGCCAACCTCAACAACTTAAGGAGCCCCTAACCAAGTTAGTGAGAATCTGTCTCAAAATAAAAAATAAAAAAAGCTGGGGATGTAGCTTAGTGGTAGAGCAAAATCAAAAAAGTAACCATATTAATCTTTTTATGTAAGTTTTGAAATTTTCTTTGTGTGTGCAAAATAATATTTAATTCATATATTACATGAAAGTTATATTATATTGTATTTATCTTTAGACTTCAAATGACTAATTTCTCAATCTACTCCAAACTTATCTCATTCCCCACCTAAACCAATCAACTCTTTTTTTTTTCCTTTCCTAAAGTCATAGGAAATTTGTTTCCTTAAGACATTTGCACAATTTGGTGTTTTCTGTGTCTTATCTATCTGTGTTTAAATTCATGTGGTCCCTCTGGATGCTTTTCAATGTATAGACTGGTAGAAATGCAAAATAGATTGTTCTGCTTAAAATATTTGAAGAAAATTGATTCAATTCTTAGTTGTTTAGCAGAGGAGGCTCAATTTTCCTCTCATATACATTCATGCTTTAATTCAACCCATTCTCCCTTCACTACAAATTCATACTTACATTTTTCATGATATAATTTTATCTTTTTTAAAATTAGGAATTTATTCCAAGCTACATTTTATTAGATTCCATAAACCTTTTACTAAATATATCCTTCCAAACCAGACCATGACCTTGCCATATGGGAGCTTGGAAGTGATTTCTATTTTGTAATATTTGAGTCTTCTGTAATTTTTTTCCCTCAATTTTATTTGCATCTATTTAGAAGATATTTTGGCAAACTTATACTAGTGGACTAATTTTACCTAGAGAAAACAGTTGAGACTTCTCCTACCAACCACAACGCACACTGCCTGTAATTTTACTACTAAAGACTCACTCCTTTTCCTGGTATTTTTTTTTGTGTGTGTGTGTGTGTTGTTGTTATTTGCTTGTTTGTTTTGTTGTTGTTGTTTTTGTTTTTAATGTAAATACCTAGGGAAGTTTAACGTATTGAGAAACAAAACTGTATGAGAACAGTTGTGTGGCTTGGGTTCATTAATACCTCCACCAGGCAGATTTTGCATGGAATAGGAGAATCAGAGTAGCAGTCTTGCATAATGAAGGACACAGAAGGGAATATGAAAGACACTTTTCCTAAATGCCTTGTTGTCAGCTTAAGACATTTTTCTAGAGAAGTTAGTTGTGTCCACTTGGTGTAGGCAACATAAGATACTATAATGACCATATGTCTAAGGAACAGGAGCTCTCTCCCTCCCTCCCTCCCTCTCTCTCTCTCTCTCTCTCTCTCTCTCTCTCTCTCTCTCTCTCTCACACACACACACACACACACACACACACACACACACACACCAACACACACACACCCCAAATATTGAGTACCCATTCTATGCCAGGTACTAGGCATTGGAGATGCAATGGTACAACACACTAAGATTGTCACTCTTGTGGTAGTTATAAAAATAGATAAATAATATACTGTATTAGAGAACCATACATTTTAGAAGCAAAAGGAAAATAGAACAGGGTGAGAAACATCTGGTATCACTGGGGTTTATATGGATAGTTTGCAGCTGTCAACAAAAAGGTCACTATGGACTCATTGAGAAGATGTCCTTTGAATAAAAGAGGTGAAATTACCATGAGGATATCTATGGGAAGGGCACCCCAGGCAGAGGGGAGAGCCAGCGAAAGACCCCGAGGTAGGAGTGTGCCCGGCTTTTTCAAGACATAGCAAGGAGAATACTATATTTAAAATGCACAGAAGAAGAGAGTAGAAAATAAGGTCAGAGGGAACTGGGAGGCCAGATGGTGACAGGTTGTGTAGGCAAGGCCTGAGTGAAATAGAGAGCTAAAGAGGCTTTGAACAAAGCCCAGGAATGTCATGCACTGGCATAAGTTTAAAGTGGTCACTGTGCTTACTGCCTGAGAGTAGTCTTGAGGGCAGAAGCAGAAACAGGGAGACTATAATAGTAGCCTAAGGTCAGGTGCTGGTGCTATGGACAAAGGTGGTAGACACAGAGGTGGTTGGAAAGAGTATGATTTGTATCCATCTTTAAGATAGAGCAAAGAGGGTTTGCTGATGGATTGACTATGTGGGGATGAAAGGAAGGGAGGAGAAGATTCGAGCAGCCAGAACCCTGGAAAGATAGCACTGCCATCAACTAAGATGAGGATGGGTATGGGAGGCTCAGGATTGGGATGGCAACAGGAGTTCAGTTTGGAGCAACATTTCACAAGTTGATGGTGAAGCATCTATTACATACAACGGTTTCTGAATTCCACTGTTTCAGGTTCTCTGATCTGAGGGAAATCACTTAACTTCTCTAGGCTGCTTCTGTAAAATGAGAAATTGACCCTAGAAGTACTTCAAGTTCCCTTTAACACTTTTTTGATTCCTAGTTTTAATTAGCTAAGTTGTTTGGGGGCTAATATACATGATTACTTTTATGTTTTGTCACAGATTAAATCTTATTTTCAAATTTGAAATAGAATGGTTGAAAGAGACTACATTTAAACAAGGGAAATAAAGTTGAGAGGTTCATGTTATTCCTATTACTTATTGATATGAATGTAACTACCTAAACAAGCAGCTAAAAGAAAAGTGTTACCTCTGAGGAATTCAAAATGAGAAAGGGGCTTCTCTGGCTTGGAACAGGCTGAATTGAACAATTTGACTGTGAGTTGTATATCTACAATATTTTTTAAGCTGTGGAAAAACAATAAAAACATCACACACACACATACACTCACACACATGTGTGTGCACAAACACACACACACCCAAGAAAGAAAAGAAAACGGAAAGAAAGAAAAAAGAAAGTTAACCATGAAGCTATCTAAGGGTGTTACAAGCAAAGAAAAGTGCCCATTCAAGGGCCCGGAAGTAAGAGTGGGCCTGCTCTAGTAATATCTCAATTTGATAAGTGTGAGACAAACATAAGGCGCAAAGAGAAGAGAACTCACAAAATTTTAAGGGATTCAAAAGGTCATGAAATAGCTTTTAGAAAAACCATTAGAGGATTCAAGCAAAAATGATTCAGAAACATAAGAATTGCTTTCCCCCTTAAATCGCTATGAGTAAAAACTCGGATGTAAAATTCTTGGCAGATATGCTTTAGTTAGTTTTTTAACCCCTTCTACCTTTCCTTCCTAAGAGTTGAGTTAGGCCAAGTATATTCCTGTTTTTTGGTTTTTTTTTTTTTTTTTCATTTCTCCTACTCCTCTAATTGAAATATCTTGCTTTCACACAAAGCTGGAAAAAATTGGGATAAATACATCACTAGGTTAGCTGAAAGAAGAGACTCTTCCTGGCTTCCTGGGGCTGGAATAATTACAATGTGAAGTGGGAAAGAACAGAGAGCAGGATGGCATGTGTGGAATGCAAGCAGAGATGTAACCCAAGAAGGTAGATTAGAGGTCCCAAATCATGGCCATCCATAATGACAAGGGAAAACCCTTACAGAACACTTCCTATGGAGAAAGAACTACATTTTGCATATATGCAATATCTTTTTTTTCTCACTCAGAGAAGTAAAATATATGGCAATTGGTCCAAATATTTTTAGGTTAAAAATATATTCCACTACCCTCTCTACCTTCCAGTGTCATAAAGGAGAATTTAATCGCCAGGCTTTTTATTTTTTTAAATTTTTCTTAATTTTCCAAAGAACTTTTAAAATTCTGTCTGGAAGCTAGTGAGATTTTCCCCCTTTATCCTTGAGTAAATAATAACAGGAAATACTTCAGAGAGCTCACTAGGAGCAAGGAAATATTTAAAGCATTTCAAAAATATGAATATATTAAATCATCACAGCAATGATCTGAAATTATTACAACTGCTGTCCCTATTTTACAGGTGATAAAACCAAGGCCAAGACATTGAGTAACCTCTTCAATCCACAGGAGCCTCCAGTGGGGTTAGGATAACTGGGGGAGGAGAGGGAGAGAAAATAGGAGATAACACAGAATGTAAAGACCGTTTTAAAGACACTGTGCTTCATAGAATGCAAAATATTTGAAAAGATAAATTATGTCAAGGATGATGGAGTCACTTAATACTGGTACCCAATGTGTGCAGCCAAGGACGAAGTTAATCAAGGAAATTCTCTGGACCCAATGTGGGGAGGCTGACTTGGTATAGATCCTGTCACTTCTCTTCCAAAGCTTAATTAGGAGGGAACAAAATCTTTACTGTGACTTAGGCATCCTCACAATGCACACCTCTATAAACACTTATATTTGGGTGGGTGTGTATGTTTGTGTGTATGTATGTGTGTGTGTGTTGGTTGCCTAGCCCCTTTAATACCCTCTTTAAGTTTGGGGAATTCACAGCCCTTTCGGATCTTGGCTCTCTGCACAGGCCTCAAAGCTTTTCCAGCCCCACTTTTATCAAGAGTAGAAAGGACATCAAATGCGAATGTCTGGGGATTTGGCAATGTTTAACCCAGGGGAGAGGAGACTTTGGAGGGGGTGGGTGGTTGAAGGCCACCATTGATAGAGACCTCTCCAAATATTTGGAGAGCCGGTAAATGAAAGAAGGCTGTGATTTAAGAGCAGAGGCTAGAGTGAGTGTGGGGGAGAAGTCCATGGAAAAAGAGGGCCAAGTGAAGTGAGGAAGCCATTATAAGTACCTTCTCCCAGGGCTGGGGTTGTGGCTCAGTGGTAGAGCACTTAACCAGCATGTGTGAGGCTCTGGGTTCGATCCTCAACCCCACATGTAAATAAAAGATCCATTGACAACTTAAAAATATATATATTAAAAAAAATAAGTACCTTCTCCCAACTACAGTCCTATCTGCAATCCTCCCTCCCTTTCTCCCTCCTGACCTTCCTTCCTCTCTCAGTACTGAGGATTGAAACCAGGGGCACTCTGCCACTGCTACATCCCCATCCCTTTCTTAAAACATATTGAAACAGGGTCTCACTAAATGGCAAAGCTAGACTTACACTTGCAATTCTCCTGCCTCAGCCTCTAGATCACTAGCTTACAGTCATGTGCTACCATGCCCAGTTTAAAGTTGATTTTGTTTTTAATTGCAGAGAAGTTTGAGCACAGTGGTATGCACCTAAAATCCCAGGGACTCTGAACACCTCGCCATTTAGTGAGGTTTAAATTTCAAAATAAAATTTAAGAAAGGGCATGGGGGTATATAGCTCAGAGGTAGAGTTCTGTGGCCCTGGGTTCAATCCCCAGTACTTCCCAAAACAAAAAACAAAACAAATGAACAAACAAAATCCCAATTTTATTGAGGTACAGTTTACAGACAATGAAAAAATATCTATTTTAAATTCACATTTTCACGAATTTCGACAAATTAACACACCCAGGTAACTACTCTCCCATGACATAGCCTATTTCTATCACCCCAGTTGTTTGTCCTCTCTATATGACCTTGACTCTTGATCCATCACCAGACCTAAACAACCATTAATATAATTTTGGTTTTCTAGATTACGTAGGTCTTTTCTAGAATTTTGTATGAGTATAGTCATACATTCTGTGTCGGGTTTCTTTCATTCCAGGTGCTGATTTCCAGATTCATCATCTTTATAGCATGTATCAATTTTTCATTTCTAGTTACTGCTCAGCAGTAGCCCATTGAATGAATTTTGCTTAACTTATTTTTTGATGAGCATTTGGTTTGATCAAAATATTTATTATTTTGGGCTAGGGTGTGGCTCAGTAGCAGTGTGCTTGCTACTGAGGCTCAGTAGCAGTGTGCTTGCCTTGCATGTGCAAGATGCTGGGTTTGATCCGTAGCACCACATAAAAATAAATAAATAAAATTAAGGTACTGTGTCCAACTACAACTAAAAATATATATTTACTAAAAAATTATTTAGTACTTATTATTTTGAAGATGCTATGACCATTCATGTACAAAAGTTTTTATAAACGTCTATTTTTATTTCTCTTGGGTAAATACTTAAAGAGAGCAGTTGCTGGATATATGGTATATGTATATTTAACTTTTTAAGAAATTGTCTTACTCTTTGCCAAAATCAGTGTGCTACTTTACATTCTCGCAGGCCATGTATGAGATTTCCAGTTGCTCCACACCCTTGCCAACATTTAAATTGTGAGTCTTTTAAATGATAGTCCTTTCCATGGGTACATCATGGTATGTCATTATGGTTTCAACTTGTACTTCCTTAATGACTAACAATTTTGGATGTTGAGCATTTTTTCATGTTTTTATTTGCTATTCATATATGATGAAGGGCCTATTCAAATCTTTTTTTTTTCTTTTTTTTTCTATTCAAATCTTTTGCCTGTTTTTTTGTGAGTTGTTTGTCCTCTCTGTGTTTTTTTTTTTCCTGCAACCTGTACACTTGGAAAAATGAGAAATTATACCCCATTTGATTCAAATGTATAATATGTCAAGATCATTGTATTGTCCTCTCTGTGTTTTAACAGTCTGTTCTTTGGTTAGAAGTTCTTTATCAGGAGGGGCTGGGATCGTGGCTCAGAGGAAGAGTGCTTGCCTCGCATGTGTGGGGCACTGGGTTCAATCTTCAGCACCACATACAAAAAATAAAATAAAGATATCGTGTCCACCTATAACTAAAAAAATATTTTTTAAAAAGCAGTTCTTTATCAGGATTATACTTTGCAAGTATTTTCTTGAAATCCATAGTTTCACTTTTATTTTCTTAAAGATACCATTTTAACAAAAAAATTTTATCTCAATAAAGTTCAACTTAACAAGTTATTTTTTTCTGCTTCATGCTTTTAACATCCTATGTAAAGAAACTTTGCCTAACACAAAGTCACAAAAATGTCTTTCTAGAAGTCTTACTATTTTAGCTCTTACACTTAGGTTCAGATCTATTTGTGATTAAATTTTTCAGTTTTTTTATTGGAGCTCTATAGATGTACATAATGGTGGGATTTGTTGTTATATACCCATACATGCATGCAATATAATGATATGATTTGGTTACTATCACTCCCCAACACTTCCTCACTCTTTCCCCTCCTCCCATCCCTTGGTCCCTTTTCTCTGTTCTTCTGATCTTCCTTTGATTTTCATGAGATCTTTCTCTTCCCTATACCTTTCTTTTTCTTTTTTCTCCATAGATTTCACAAATGAGAGAAAACATATGACCCTTAGCCTTTTGAAATTGGCTTATTTTGCTCAACATAATGGTTTTAAGTTTCATTCATTTTCCTGCAAAGGATATAATTTTATTTTTCTTTATGGATGATAAAATTCCATTGTGTATATATACCACATTTTTCTTGTTCATTCATCCATTGATGGATACCTGGACTTGTTCCATAGTTTGGCTATTGTGAATTGTGATACTATAAACATGGGTTTGCATGTATCACTGTAGTATGATTACTTTAATTCTTTAGGATAAGTATCAAGAAGTGGTATTGCTGGATGATATGGCGATTTCCATAGTGGTTGCACTAATTTAGAATCCCTAAAAATTGTAAAATTGTTCCTTTTTCTCCACATCCTCTCCAGCATTTATTATTGTTTGTGTTCTTGATGACTGCCATTCTGACTGGTGTGAGATGAAATATCAGTGTAGTTTTGATTTGCATTTCCTTAATTGCAAAATGTGAAACATTTTCTCATATATTTGCTTACCATTTGTATTTCTTCTTTGTTGATTTTTTTTTAGTTATAGATGAACAGAATACCTTTACTTTATCTATCTATCTATCTATCTATCTATCTATCTATCTATCTATCTATCTATCTATCTATCTATCTGAACCCAGGGCCTCATATACGGTAGGCAAGCGCTCTACCACTGAGTTACAACCACAGCCCTGTATTTCTTCTGTTTAGAAGTGTCTGTTTATTTCATTTGCCTATTTATCAGCTGGGTTGTTTTTTTGTTTTTGTTTTTGTTTTTCGGTATTGAGTGTTTAGACTTCTTTATATATTCTATGGGATTAAGTTTTAAACATGGTATGAGGTAAGGGCTGAAGTTCATATTTTTGCAGATGGAAATCTGCAAAATATTCTATGTAAAAAAAACTATGCCTTAAACAAAGTCACAAAGATGTGACTGTTGGAAAGATGTTTCATTTGTTGGAAATACAAATATTTCATTATTGAATTACCTTGATGCATTTTTCAAAAATCAGGTTCTGGTCTACGTGTGTGGGTCTGTCTCTAGACTCTTTATTTCCAGTAAATTTTATAACTGACTTAACTTTTAGTTTGTCAAATTAAAATTTAAAAAGCCTTCTGGGGTTTTGATTTGCTTTGCATTAAACGTATAGGTCAATTTGGAGAAAACTGACATCTTTAAACAATAGAACATAATATGTCTCTCCAGTTATGGAAGTCTTCTTTAATTTTTTTCCAGTAGCCTTTTACAGTTTTCAATGTCAGGAGTAGTATTTTTGTTGTTGTTGTTGTTGTTGTTGTTAAGATAATCCTTAAGTATGTTTTGATGGTGTTGTAAATAGTATTTTAAAATTTCAATTTCTAATTGTCATTAGTAAATAATTGACCTACTTTTGAGGTTCTAGTTGTGGTTTTGGAGATATTTAACATTTTCCATGTATGTGATTGTGTTCTTTGAGAATAAATCTAGGCTTACTTTGTTTTTATTTTATTTTTTCTGATACTGAGGATTGAACCGAGGCATCTTTTACCACTGAGCTGCATCCTCAGCCCTTTTTATTTTTTATCTAGAGATAGGGTCTTGCTAAAATGTCAAGACTGGCCTTGAACTTGTGATCCTCCTGCCTCAGACTCACAAGTTGCTGTGCTAGACAAGTGTTCTACCGCTGAGCCACAATCCCAGCCCAAATTGATCACTTTAAAATGGTTAATACTATGTTGTGTGGATTTCACCTGTATCAAAAACTACTTATTTCTTCTTTTGACATCCATATAATTTTTTTCCTGCTTTATTCTACTGCTAAGTAGAGGTGGATGAGATATCTTTGTTTTTTTACCCAGTGTTAGGGAAAAGAATTCAGTCTTTTACCATTAAGTTTGTGGCATATTATAGGGTTTTATGGATGCTGTTTTCAAGAAACAGTTTCAGGTGTCATTGATTCCTTCTATCATTTATTTCTGTTCTTTGATTTATCATTACTTTGCTTATGCTCATTTTGGGTTTGATTACTTTTTTTCTAGTTTCTTAAAGTAATCTTATAGCCAAATGGAGTGGTGCACTCTTGTAATTCCAGTGATTTCAAGAAACTGAGACAGGAGGATCTCAAGTTTGAGGTCAGCCTCAGCAATTGAGTGAGGCCCTAAGCAACTTAGTAAGACCCTGTCTTAAAATAAAAAAGGTGGAAGCTGGAGATGTGGTTCAGTGGTTAGGTGCTGTTGGTTTCAATCCCTAGTACCAAAGGAGGGAAAAAAGTAATCTTAGAATATTTGAACATTTTAAAGCTGTAGATTTCTCTCTGCAAACATTAGCTGCCCTCCACAAATTTTAACATATTGTGTTTTCATTTTTATTCAGTTCAATATACATTCTAATTTTGGTTATTTCTTCTTTGAGTCATTTGGAAATTTTTTTTTCAGGGTATTGGGCATTGAACTCGGGGCACTCTGCCACAAAACCACATCCTCAGCTCTATTTTGTATTTTATTTAGAGACAGGGTCTCTCTGAGTTGTTTAGCACCTACCTTTTGCTGAGGCTGGCTCTGAACTTGTGATCCTCCTGCCTCAGCTTCCTGAGCCTCTGAGATTCCAGGTATGTGCAACAGTGACCAGCTGGAAATGTGTTGCTTAATTTTCAGCTATTTGGGGGTATTCAATAAATATTTTAATATTTCTAATTTTGTTGTGGTTTAGAATATATACTGTATATTTTTAATGCCTTCAAACTTCCTGAGGTTTCTTTTAGGACCTAGAATATAATCTATTGCAGTGAATGTTTCACGGGCACCTGAAACATTTTTATTATTTGGTGGAGTGTTAAGCAGGATGGTAGTGTTTTCAAGTGTTCATAGTCATGCATCTACTTTTTCGATCAACTACTGAAATACAATTCTTGAACTCTTCAACTGTAGTTATAGAATGTAAGTTGGCTTTCCATCACCAAAACAAGTACCTGAGATAATCAATGTAAAAAGAGAAAAGATTTCTATTGGCTCACAGTTGTGGAGGTTTCAGTCCGTGATCAGTTGGCCCTTCTACTTTTTGGGTCTGTGACAAGGTGGCACATCATGGCAGGAGCATATGGCATTGCAAAACTGCTTGCTTTATCATGAGGCAGACAGTAAAAAAGAGGAAGAGGAAGGGACCAGAGCCCAGCAATCCTCTTCAAAGGCACAACCCCAGTGACCCAAAGACCTCCCTCTAGGCCTCACCTCTTAAAAGTTTTCACAGCCTCCCAATCATGCCTTTCTGGGGACCAAACCTCTGAAAAGGGGCCTTTGAAGAACATTTAAGATCCAAACAGTTCCATGTAGATTTAGTTTTTTGTTCTTTCCATTTTATCAACTTTCTGCTTCATGAATTTTGAATCTCTGTTTTTAAGTGCACAAATATTTAGGGTTGTTCTATTCTTAAAGAATAGCTTCCCTGATATAATTAGGAAATATCTTTTTTTCCCCCTCTGTTAATAGTCCTTTTTTCTGAATTCAAATTTTGTTGATATAAATAGAGTCATTTCAACTATCTTTCAATTAGTTTTGCATGTTATTTTTTAAAACTATTTTATTTATCTGTATCATTATATTTAACATGGGTTTATTATAGATATATATTTGGGTCTTTCTTGTTTTTTTTTTACATTAAATTTTTTTTTTAATTGCCAATGGATTTTTCCACTTTATTTGTATATTTATATGTGGTGCTGAGGATCGAACCCAGGGCCTCACACATGCCAAGCAAGTGCTCTACCACTAGCCACAACCCCAGTCCCTTATATTTTCTTATCGTGATAAAATGCATCACTTAATGTTGGGGCTATGTTCTGAGAAGTGCATTGTTAGCAAACATGATTGTGCAAACATAGAGTATAATTAAACTAAATGAGTTTGATATAGCTAGGTGATACAATCTATTTCTTTTCTTTTTTTTTGTAGGTATGCTAGAAATCGAGCAACCTCATGCATGCTAAAATGCTAAACACACATACTACTATAGCGCTATAGATATGTAGTCCATTGTTGATCAAAACATTACTCATGACGATATACATCACAGAAAATTTGCCATTTTAGTTCTGTTGTAAATATACAATTCAGTATCACGAAATACATGAATGTCATTGTGCAACCACCATCACTATTTCCAGAATTTTTCATCATCCCTCACAAAAACTCTTATCTATGAAGCTATAACTCCTCAATTCCAACCCCCAACTCCAGTAGCATGCATTCTACTTTCTATCGCTATGAACCTGCCAATTCCAGGTATCTCATAGAAATGATTCTATTTCTTTTTTGTGTCTGGCTTATTTCATTTATCATACAATTTTCAAGGTTCATTCATGTTATAGCATGCATTGGAATTTCATTCCTTTTTATAGCTAAATAATATTCCATGGTGTGTGTGTGTGTGTGTGTGTGTATGTGTGTATACACACATATACATTATATATATATATATATATATCACTTAAAAAATCAGTGGGCTTTGATTTTTTTATCGTGATAATTTCTGAGCATGTAACTTTAATGTAATTATTATTACATTCGTTTTGAATTTATCATTTCACTATTGGTTTTCTATTTATCTTCCTTGTTTTTTCTTCCTTTGTCTCACTTCATGAGGATTCTTTTAGATTACCTCTATAAATAATCACTTCATCCGACAGACAGCTATCATCTTTTTCTTTTTATCTAAAGAACTTATTTTGGGGCTGGGGTTGTGGCTTAGTGGTTGAGCAATTGCCAAGCATGTGTGAAGCCCTGGGTTTGATCCTCATGCAAGCTACAACATGGATAAACCTTGAAAATTGTATGCTAAATGAAATAAGCCAGACACAAAACCACAAATAGTTCACTTATATGAGGTACCTGGACTTGGCAGGTTCATAGCAATAGAAAGTAGAATGCATGCTACTGGAGTTGGGGTTCAGAATTGAGGAGTTATGGCTTCATAGATACAGAGTTTCTGTGAGGGATGATGAAAAATTCTGGAAAAGTGGTGGTGGCTGCACAATGACATGAATGTATTTGTGATACTGAATTGTATATTACATTTTATTTTAAAAATGAAATAAATGTATTGTGTTCATCTACAACTTAAAAAAATATACATATTTTTAAAAAACCCCTTCTTTTTGTATTTTTTATACTGCAGGTCTCCTGGCAATGAATTATCTCAATTTTTGTCTGTCTGAAAAGTCTGTATGTTATCTTCATTTACAAATGAATTTATTCTGGGTATAGAATTCTTGATTAACTTTTTAATTCTTTCATCACTTTAAATGTCATTCTGGCTTGCAAAGTTTTTGACCGGAAATTTGCTTTTATTCTTATCTTTGTATCTCCCTACGTGATATATCCTTTTTCCTCTGGGTCCTTTAAAATTTTTTTAATCACTGGTTTTCTATAATTGGATTATGTTGTTTCTTGGTGGGTTTGTGTGCGTGTGTGTGTGTGTGTGTGTGTGTGTATGTGTGTGTGACACTGGGGAACAAACACAATGGAGCCTTTACCACTGAACTACATCCCCTCATTCTTTTTATTTTTTCAGACAGGGTTTTCATAAGTTGCTGAGAGTCATTCTGAATTGCTGAGAGTGGCCTTAAACTTGTGATGCTTTTGCCTTAGCCTCCAGAGTTACTGAAATTATAGGCATGTGCCACCATCCCTGGCATCCCTTTGTGCATTTTAAAAATGTTTATCCTTCTTGGGGTTTATTGAACTTTTTGGATTTGTAGATTTATATTTGTCATCAAATTTGTAACATTTCCAGCCAATATTTCTTAAGCTATTTTTTCGCTGTTCCTTCTCTTTTTGGGGAATTTTAATTGGACATATATGAAATCACTTTTTGTCCCACAAGACACCAAAGTTCTGTTCATTTTCTTCTGGCTTCTTTCTCTCTGGGCTTCATGTTCTGTTGTTTCTGTTGTTGTGATCAAGTGTTCTTATCTTTTCTCCTGCAGTATGTAATCTGTTATTAATCCCACTTGGTGAAAATCTTACTTAAAACATTATGCATTTCTGGGGATATGGTAAAGCAGCCCTTGGATTCAATCCCCCCAAACAAAACAAAACTAACCATTATATATTTCATCTCTGAAACTTTTATCTCAGACATTTTATATCTTCCTTCCATTACTGACTCATATTTATGTTGTCCCATTATCTTTGAGCATACAGTGCATGCTTATAGTAGCTACATTGACATATGTCTATTAATTCCATTATCTCTGTCATTTTTTTAAAAAAATTCTTTTTAGTTGTAGATGGATACAATATATTTATTTTTATGTCGTGCTGGGGATCAAACCCAGTGCCTCACACATGCAAGGCAAGTGCTCTACCACTGAGCCCCAGCCCCAGTTATTTCTAGATCTGTTTCTATTTATTAATTTCTTGCCTGATATGGATCACATTTTCCTACTACTCTGGATGTCTTATGATTTTTAAAAACTAGATAATGATTGTGAATTTTACCTTGTTTAATACTGGAATTTGTTGTATTCTTTAAAGAATGTTGAGCTTTTGAGGGGGGGGAGTTAATTATTGCAGATTACTTTTCTTTTCTGCAACCTAGGAGGCCCTTATTAGATCCAACCCTTGCAGGCACTCTAATCTTAGACTTTCAGCCTCCGGGCCTGTAAGAAAGAAATTTGTTTTGCTCTTGTTACTCAGTCTAAGGTAAATAACAGCCCAAATGGACGGAGACACATTTCAAAACTCCATAAAACTGTGGGCCCAAAGAAACTTGAACTATGTGGGTGCTGCGTCCTTCTTCCCTGGAAGTCAGCTGGGCTTGCACAGCCATGTGAGATTGAGTCTGTAGAAATTGCTGGGGTCCAATCACTTTTTATCTTTTCTGTGGCTTGTTTTAAAGCTCTTTTAGGGAACTTTAATTATGGAGCTAATTTAATCTCACTTCTAAGCTGTAGCTCTCTAGTTCCTACTAAATGGCTAAGACTTCAACAAGATTTCCCCATTCTGGATGGAGGAAATTCAGATATTTTTGATCCTTTGTGACTTCTTGGGATTGTTCATTTTGAAGATTCTCACTAGTTAGTGTCTACTTAAAAATCTTTCTTGCCCCAGAAGAAGGAATTTATGGATATACAGATTGATATTCAGGAAAACTCAAGGTGACTCCTATACAAATTTCTGAACTTCCTTCTGCTTGGCTCTCTCTTGAACTCTGCCTTAATATTGTAGCTAGGTTGGCATATCCAAACACACCTTTTTCCTCTACAGAAAAAGATGCCAAGTTCCTTTTCCCTGTACTACACCTTCAAACCTCCTGCAGGCAGTAATCTAGGATAATAATAGGGATTCCCTCAGAGATTCAGTTCTGCACTATGTTTAATGTCTGAAAATTGTCATTTCATATATTTTTGCCTCATTTTCCTAGTTGTTTATGTTGGGAAGGAAATTTCTGTAGCAGTTAATCCTTCATAGGCAGAAATCAGCTTTCAATAATTGTAAAGCCATTACATTGGTGTGGCAGGTAAGATTAATGAAAAGACAATACAAGAAGCGATGTACAAGATGAGATTGAAACATCAGAGACTAGTTTGTGAGACACTTTGAAAGTAAAGTCAAACTCAGCATCCTTTTGAAAACTATCTGCCTATCTGCTTGCCCTCACTCCCAGTTTCCCCACTAACTGTCCAACTATTCAGGCTTCTTTCTTTTGTCTACCTAGATCACTTTTTTTTTTTTTTTTTTTGGTACTATGGACTGAACCCAGGGTGCTCTGCCACTAAGCTACATCACCAGTCCTTTTTTTCTTTATTTTTATTTTTGAGATTAAGGGCCTTGCTAAGTTGCTGAGGCTGGTTCTGAACTTGGGATCCTCGGGCTGGGGATGTGGCTCAAGCGGTAGCGCGCTCGCCTAGCATGCGTGCGACCTGGGTTCGATCCTCAGCACCACATACAAACAAAGATGTTGTGTCCGCCGAGAATTAAAATAAATAAATATTAAAAAATTCTCTCCTCTCTCCTCTCTCTAAAAAAAAAACCAAAAACAACAACAATAAAAAAACCCCTAAGCTGAGTTTACAGAGGTTCATTACTGTATTTGGCTACTCTAGGTCACTTTTTAAGAATTGAAAGATTCTATTTTAAAATGGTCTGTAGATTAAATAAAAAAAATATGACGTCTAAATAAATTTTCTTGTGATTGGCAAAAACTAAGGGAGTCTTTCTAGGTTGTTTATCTTCATGGTTCCTTATTTTTTTTTTCTTCTGTGGAGCTATCTAACATCCTGAGAGCTTACTGCTATGTGCATAGTGAAGATATTCTCTAAGTAGTCTAAAATTCAAGAATCCATGCCCCAAAATAATTAAAAATTTATCTGAACACAATGATATTAGAATCTATAACGTTATTTGAGTTTCCTGCTAGTGTATCGAATCATCAGAGTTTTTTGGATTTCTATTTCTACAAACACCCATCGGTCCCTCTTGATTTGGTGAAAGTATACATTAAGCATAAATTCCCTTCTCATAAAAGAACAATCATTTTTCTATTAAGTGTAAACTGAAAAACAGCAAAAGAGATTTTCTGCCTCAGTCTTTGAGCTCATGGGAGTGCTGTGGATTTTACAAGCTGACAAACTGGACAGTACATTTTTTGCATTGTTTCAGGCCATGTAAAATTTTCTAAATAAATGGTTCCTGCTTGCCAAGCCTTGGCCGATAGCACTGACATTTTCTCAGTCCATGAAGCTTACCACATGGATTACATCTCTGCATTACTCACACAGCACAATCATTGGCCCATGTGCCAGGATGAAATATGATTTTACAGTTGCCCCAAGAGCAAACATTTCCAGTCTGGGTTCCACATATAAAGAGACAGATTAGTAGTTTTTATTTTCTTGCACCGATACAAACACACTCACCTCAAGCAGAAGCATATGCTCTGTAGACTGATCTCTTTGTGGTAAGAAATTCTTGCTCCTTTTCAGTCTGTCACCTGAAAAAAAAAAAAAAGAAAAGAAAGGAATACTGCACTATTTGCATTGTTAAAACAAAATAAGTCCAAAGGAAAATGTGCCTTGGAAATCCTTTGCTAATTTGTTTTTGTAGAACAGCTGGAGGTGAGGCCCACTGTACTAATCACGTCCAGTTGCTGCTGGTCAAGTTGCACATTCAGGAAATTCATAATTAGGTGGTTATATCCCCTGAGTTTCCCCTGACGCACTCTTTACAACGCTCGATTTGTCTTTTTTTCCTTGTCATTCAAAACGCAGAACCAAAAAAAAAAAAAAAAAAAAGCAAATGTTAAAAGAAAAGGAAATTAAAACTAAATTTTAAACTATGATGCCATGATGCCTCCAAATTGTCTTTATGATTATGGCCCCTTCCTGAAGATAAAGATAGTAAAAGATATATACATATTAATGTCTGTATTTGTATTGTGTGTGTAGTTCTCAGAAACATTAAAAAAGGAGTTAAAATATTTTTTAAAAGGGTTTCCCCTTAAAAATTATTGGAAAGTTTATCTGCTATGTTTTGATTTTAAAGACTATGGATTTAAGTTCAATAAGTACAACCTGGACTTCAAGAATGAAATTTTAACATTTCATGTAAATTTGAATAAATGTCCTGATGCAATCTACTTTCATCTTCCTCTCTCACTTGCAACATTCAGTAATTAATACAACGTTGTAATTTGTAGTTAGAGAGTTTGTCAATCCCTTGTTGACTATTAAGTGCCTCAGTTCTATATCCAAAGCCCTGGCTTTTTAAAAAAATTTGTTCTAATTAGTTATACATGACAGCAGAATGTACTTTGACTCATTTACACAAATGGAGCACAACTTTTCACTTCTCTGGTTGTACATGATGTAGAGTCACACCTTTTGTGCAATCATATGTGTCCCTAGGGTAATGATGTTTATCTAATTCCACCATCTTTCCTACCTCCATGTCTGCCCCCCGCCCCCATTCTCCTTATTTGCCCAATCCAAAGTTCCTCCATTCATCCCTTGTCTCCTTCATTATGGATCAGCATCCACTTATCATCAGAGAAAACATTTGGCCTTTGGTTTTTTGAGAAATATATATCACTATCATATTAATAATCCTACAGTGTTATTGGTTCATTTGCTTATCTAGTGAAATAGAGCAAAATTAAAACCAAATAGTTCCTTAAATGTTAAACACAGAATTATCATATGACCCAGCAATTTCACTCAGATATATACTTCCAAATATTGGAAAAGGGTACTCAAACACCTGTCACAAATTTTCATAGCAGCATCAGTCACAATAGCTCCATATTAGAAACAATCTTAATGTGTAGCAATGGGTAAAAGGATAAACACAGTCATATCTAGTATCTGTGAGAGATTGGTTCCAGGACCCTCTCCTCCATATATGCCAAAGTATATGGACAAATCCCCTATATAAAAGGTGCAGTACTTGCTTATACTTTAGATTATCTTTAAATTACTTCTACCACCTAATACAATTAGTTTATTATGTGAATTCAGCATAGTACCATATAGTACCTGTTGTGTTTCACATTAAAGTTTTGTGTTTTAGAACTTTCAGGAGTTTTTTTTCCCCAAGGTTGGTTGGTTAGTTGATTTGTTGGCACTGGGGATAGAACCCAGGGGCATTCTACCGCTGAACAACATCCCCAGTCCTTTTTACTTTATTTTTAATTTTGAGACAGTGTCTCACTAAATTGCCCAGGCTAACTTTGAACTTGTGATCCTCATCCTGAGTCTGGGATAACACACCCAGCTTCCAAGTATTTTTGATCTGTGGTTGATTCAATTGGTGGCTGAAGAGTTCACAGACGCAGAGGGTCAACTGTATACATACAATGGAATATTCTTCAGCTATAAAAAGAAATGAAGTGCTGAAACATGATACAATGTGAATGAACTTTGAAAATATGCTAAATGAAATGCCACACGTTATGATTTCATATATGTGAAAAATGCAGAATAGGTAAAATCCATAGAGACTGAAAGCACTATGATAACTTCCAAGGGTGGCATAAGGGGCAAATAGGGAATGACTGCTTAATGGGTATGGGATTTTACTTTGGGATGATGAAAACACACACAGAGTAAATGTTTAGCTAGATGCCACTGAATTAATCACTTTATTTATTTATTAATTATTTTATTTTTTATTTGTAGTTGGACACAATACCTTTATTTTATTTATTTTTATATGGTGCTGAGGATCAAACCCAGGGCCTTGCATGTGCTAGACAAACGCTCTACCACTGAGCCACAATCCCAGCCCAAATTGATCACTTTAAAATGGTTAATACTATGTTGTGTGGATTTCACCTGTATCAAAAACTAAAAAGTAAGTGTATGAGTAAACAATACAGGTTTTCCTTAAGGACTGAGTGCTCAGTACATCTTAAGAGATTACACTATTTGATATTCCTAGAGAGTGATGAGTAAGAACATAATATAGCAAAATAAATAAATAAATATATACATACATAAAGAAAAAAATCTACCCATTTTTCATTTTCCCCCCAAAACTTATCGGAAATATTAATTAGCATATTAAGAACAAGAGGGGCTGAGGTTGTGGCTCAGTGGTAGAGCGCTTCCCTAGCACATGCAAGGCGCTGGATTCAATCCTCAGCACCACATAAAAAATAAATAAAAACAAATAAAAATAAAGGTATTGTGTCCAACAACTAAAAAAATAAAAATAAAAAAAGAACAAGACTTGTAAACATGACAGTGATAATTTTCATGTTTTCCTTTAAAAATAAGTCCTTATGTGAATTACAGGTTGCATTGGAAACAGGTCTCCACTTTCAAATTCTACAGCTGATTTTCTATAACATATATTTGTATACAATATTTCTATAACATATAACATATGTCAACATATTACTGAGGTTCCAATTCAATGTTTGTCATGTGTGAAGCAGTATTACCTCGTATCAAATAGAAACTCTTCTTCCCCCAAGAACCTCCTCTCCCTTCCTCAATTTCAATAAATGTAATTTGGTTACACAGAATTAGTATAGCACACGTACCCCACCCCACCCCACCCCACTCCCACCACCCACAGCCTGGCCCCCCAGGGCATGGACTGACCAGGGACGTACTGGGGACTGACCGGATCTGCTGTAGCAATGAGCTACATTCTCAGCCCTTTATTCACTTTTCATTTTGAGATGAGGAATTGATAAATTGCTGAGGCTGGTGATCCTTCTGCCTTAGCCTCCAAAGTCCCTAAGATCATAGGTGTGTGCTACAGCATCTAACTAGTACCATCTTATTATTATTTATTTTTTATTTTTTGGCAGTTGTAGATGGACAGCATGCCTTTATTTTATTTATTTTTATGTGATCCTAAGGAGGAACCCAGTACCTTACACATGTTAGGCAAGCTCTCTGCTACTAAGCTACAGCCCAGCCCCAGCCCCCATCTTTTCTTAATGCTTAGAATAAGAAAGAAATGGTAAATGTGACTTTAAGTTAAATTTTCAAAAAATATACAATTCCATTAATTTGTACAATTATTGCAAGCTAATAAAATATATATATATATATATATATACACACACACATATACATACATATACACACACACAAACAAAATTGTATAAAAGTAATAAAATAAACATTAGGAAAATAATAAGTGCTTGAAATGGGCATGAGAGTGTTCTTCCTGACCCTGGAGGGACCAGAAAGGTAGACAAGGTTTCCTGGGAGGCCGTGTGAAGATGTGGCAGGCACAGGTTTCCTCCTATGGCCTCCAGGGTCACCAACGACTTGCCTGACATCACTGTGTGGGTCTTCCAGGCAAAGACTTCTGAACAGAGACTTCCAGGCAGGTCACACCATCCGTAACTGCTGCCATTACAGGTGTGCCAGCTGCTGGAGCCGATCTAGCCTTAATGAACAGATCACCAAAGACCAAACAGAGAGAGAAAGAACAAGCTGAACTTTCAGGACAGCATCCCTGTGAATCAGTTGCTGGAGGACGGAGAACACAAACTTGTAAAGAAAATCACTAAAGAGATACAAGGGCTACACAAAGGAGACTTCCCTGATCAAAAAACACAAACCAAAGTTTTTAAAAATGCACCAGGGAAGAACGTGGTTATTGTAAAGATCCAACTAGTAGCCTGGGAACTGGATCAAGAAATATTCCAAAACCCAGAACAAAAAGAAAGGAAATCATGAGTAGTGCATTGGTGATGGAGGTGGGATTTAAGAGAACTTCCATGCAACTAGGAGAAGTTCCCGGAGGAAAAACAATGCACATGAAGGAGAAAATAAAGCCAAAATAAACAAAGTGAAATGCACAAACAAAAAAAGATGTACCTGGATGGAAGAAACAATGTCAACTTTTAGGCAGGAATCATAAGAAAAGATTATACACACAGACACACACACACATGTGGACACACACGGCTAAATAAATTTTCCATGTATAAAATTTTCAGACACCAAATATAAAGACAAAAATCTCATTCTGTCTGTGTAGAAGCTTGTAAGTTACTTATAAAGGAAAAAGAATGGGACTGGCATTGAAATTCTCCTTGGCATCTTTGGCAGCTAGAAGACAGTAGAATACATTTTCAATTTAAATATATTTATCCTGTCAGAGTGAAAGAAATGTATTTGCAGATATGTAAGGATTCAGAGAAGTCACACACATGACTCATCAGGGGAGAAGTTCTAGGAAAAGACTTCATAAAAAGAACAACAAACGGAACAGACTTGAGGAGAGAAAGCCATTGTGAACAATGAACTTAATCTAAGTGGACGAGGATGATCAGGAACTGTGTAACGTGAGTACTAAATACTCTAGAAGTACAGTAGCATAAAAAAAAAAAGGAAATTTCTAATAATAACCGGGAGTTGAAAGAACAAACCCACCTCAGCAAAACGGAAGAATTGTGGTGAGGAGGGACATGAGAAGAAAGCAAGGAAGCAACAAACATTCCAAAGGCTTCATCGTTTGGGAAGAGGGGGAGGAGGAATTTGCAGTAAAGGTCTCTTCAGGCTCTATGCTGTAGATGGAGAGGGACCCTAAAGAGACTTCTCTTTAGGGGGAAAAGTGGGTGTCTCATTTTCTTCTAATAATAGGGAAATGTCTGATTACATAGGTGAGCTGAAAAAGAACAGGTAACAATAAGTATAAAAGGTAGCAAAATCTCAGAGGAAGTGTGGGGATCTGTGACACAGAAAATGAAATTTAAGTTTAAAATCTCTAAACTGAAAAAAGACTGACACAGCCACATCAATGTTTATAGCAGCACAATTCACGATAACTAAACTGTGGAACCAACCTAGATGCCCTTCAATAAATGAATGGATAAAAAAAAAATGTGGCATATATACACAGTGAAATATTACTCAGCAATAAGAGAATGAAATTATGGCATTTGCAGGTAAATAGATGGAGTTAGAGAAGATAATGCTAACTGAAGTTAGCCAATCCCCAAAAACCAAATGCTGAATGTTTTCTCTGAATTAAGGAGGCTGATTCATAGTGGGATATGGAGAGGGAGCATGGGAGGAATAGATGAACTCTAGATAGGGCAGAGGGGTTGGAGGGGAAGGAAGGGGGCATGGGGTTAGAAATGATGGTGGAATGTGATGGACATTATTATCCAAACTACATGTATGTAGACACGAATCCGTATGAACATACTTTGTATACAACCAGAGATATGAAAAATTGTGCTCTATGTGGGTAATAAGAATTGTAATGCATTCTGCTGTAACATATAAATAAAATATTAATTAAAAGATTTTTTTTAAAAGACCAACATTAGATGTAATCATAAAAAGCATGATTTATGAAAAAATCAAAGCCATAACTTTGTGTATAAGAAAAATGGCAACTAAACAAATTTAAAAACTATTTAAAATGTAACAATGTTATAATAAAACTTTGAACATTAGAATTTGCTAGTTCTGATAGACACATGTATGTATACAAAGAGGAGTCGAATAGTGAATTCATGAAGCTTGGTCTAATATGGATCCAGTTGGTCCTCCTTAGTTGCCATTTGCCTGCTTACTAAAATTTGTCACCATCAGCTCAATATTTGAGACACTTTTGCAGAGTAGCAAAAAATTTGAGTTGCCTAATAGATATGTTTCCAGCTAAGATCAAACAAGAGGACACTCTGCCTTCTCATTTCAGCTCTTATACTATAAACAAGTGTCCGTTTAGCAGTAAATTTTGCCACATTTTTGGTGATTTTGCTGTTCAGAATGTTCTCCAAATGTAGTTTGAGCTGTCTCCTGTTCCTAAACTCAAGGAAGGTATGATGTGCCTTTTGGAGAAAATACACACGTGATATAAGCTTTGTTCAGGCATAATCTATAGTGATGCTGGTCATGGATTCAATATTGATGAGTCATCAATATGTATTAGAAATGGCTTCCTTAAACAGACACACAAAAAAAGGAAGGTTATGTATTGATCAGATAACAAAAATGTTGTGATGTCTGATGTACAAAGGAACCAAATCCTGTATTTTTCCTACAAGTCATAGTGCAGTATTTGATAACTCAGTGTTGTGCTGAATTAGTGGGAGATAGCTATCTCTAATAATGAGAATCAACTCTATATAGACTTAAAGAGAAATTTTAGTTCCTCAGATATATTTATATATCCCATGTGTTTTTCCTTAAATATTATCTCATTATGATTTCTAATTATAATCCAATAAATTTAGAAATACATAAAATGAATATAAAAATCTTAATTACATTGACTTTAAAAAGTACATATCTAGATAACCCCTGAACTCAAAGGAATACTAAAAAGAGCATTTAAAAAAGCAAAGAAAAATTTGAAATTATCTATAAAGCAAAGGAAATAATATTGCATACAAAGCTTATGGTATTTGGTAAGGGCTAATTCACACAAAAAAGTAGAACTTAAATTCCTTCGTTATTAAAGAATGATAATGTTAAAATATAGAAATTCTGTAACTGTTCACAAAAATCAGAAAAATAATGAAATAAATAAAAAGCAGGAATTTTCTACTTCCTAGTTAAGAAACATAAAACAGGAGTTGGGGTTGTAGCTCAGTGGTAGAGCACTTGCCTAGCACGTGTGAGGCACTAGGTTCGATCCTCAGCACCACATAAAAATAAATAAATACAATAAAGGCATTGTGTCCATTTACAACTAAAAAATAAATAATTAAAAAAGGGGGGCCTGGGGATGTGACTTAGTTGTTGAGCACCCCTAGGTTTAATCCCTGTTGAGGAAAAACAAAAAACAAAAACCATAAAACAGGAATTTAAAGAAGCAGAAAACAAAAACCAACACAGCCACATCAATGTTTATAGCAGCACAATTCACAATAGCTAAACTGTGGAACCAACCTAGATGCCCTTGAGTAGATGAATGGATAAAAAAAAATGTGGCATATATACACAATGGAACATTACTCAGCAATAAAAGAGAATAACATCATGGCATTTGAGGTAAATGGATGGAGTTAGAGAAGATAATACTAAGTAAAGTTAGCCAATCCCCAAAACCAAATGCAGAATGTTTTCTGTGCTATAAGGAGAAATAAATAAATAAAATAAAGCCCAAAATCTGGTTCTTTGAATGACATACAAAACGACAAATCATTTCTATTTGAGATTAAGAAAAACAAAAGCAAAAATACACAAATTGTGAATGAGAAAGAACATATAAAGATAAATATCAAACAGAAGGAAAGAAAGAAGAAAACCCTACATGCAACTATATAACAAATTTGAAATTTGAGACATAGCTTATTTCCTAGCTAACAATATAACAATTAAACCAAGTAAAAGCAGGAAAATCAAATAAACTAATAAACTAATTACTATTGAAGAGTTGTTTTTTCTTTTGTTTGCTTTTTGGTACTCAGAGTTGAACCCAGAGGTGCTTTTCCACAGAACCACATCCTTAAGAGCTTTATTTTTTATTTTGAGACAGAGTCACACTGAGTTGCTTAGGTCTTCATTAAATTGCTGAGGCCGGCCTCAGACTTGTGATCCTCCTACCTCAGCCTCTCAAGTCACTGGAATTATAGGCATATGTCACCGTGACTGATTTTATTATCTTTTTAAAAATAATTTAAGATCTAGTTTTTATAAAGGGAACAGAATCAATTATCTTTATATCTGAAGTCTAGAAAAACTTAAAAGTAATTGGAAGATTTTTTAAATTGTTTCAGATCTTAGAGAAAACGAAAAGTACCCCAATTCATTCGATGAAGCCAGGAAAACTTAAATACTCAAACCGAAGAGAGTGTTAAATAATAATCTCTGTGACCAAACTGAGTTTATTCCACTAGTACAGTCACTCTCAGGAGATCCAACTATATAACTTTTATTCTTCTTAATTTGAAATCATATCAAACTCATAGAGCATGAAGCACTCACGACGTAGAGCTTTCATTCAGTGACACAATTCAAGTTTTGCCAATTCTCCCAGTTTTGTTCTTTTTGGGAAAATAATCGAGTCTGGGACCTCATGTCGCACCTAATCCTTGTCTTTTTAGTCTCTTTCATCCTGAGATAGTTCCTTAGCTTTTCCTTGACTCTCATGATTTTCACATTTCAAAAGATCACTGACCATTTATTTGTTAGAATCCCCCAATTCGGGCTTGTCTGATATGCCATCCTAATGACAAGATGATGAGTCTTTGGCAGGATGGGCACAACACATGATATTGCCTTCCCTTGGGTGGTACATGAGGTTGATTTGCCTAATGGCTGGCAGAGTTTCTCTCTTAGTTAGAGTGGCCTCTGCCAGATTTCAACACGATTGAGATTTCTCTTTTGTCCTTTATAATGAATTAGTATTTGGGGGGGAATGGCACATTGATACTGAAAACATCTTGTTCCCTGTCCAACTTTCATTCACTCTTTTCTTGTGATGTTTTTGTTAAATGAATGATTACCATGATGGTTGTTAAATGGAGATTTCCAATTCCCCTAATTTCTTCTGCATTTGGTGGTTGGCATTACCCTGTAAGGAAGAACTTTCTCTTATGATTTATTTATTTATCAATATGGACTAAGGGATCCTTACCTTGTTCAGTGAGTTACTTGTCTTTCCTATTATTGCTTATTTTGGTGATCAAATTATTTCATATTTTGGCTGGTGGGAGCTCTTATAAACTTTTGGAACACGATGACTTTTGATAGATATGTATCTTTCTGCGATCATATCTTTGCTTTTTGTTGTTGTCGTTACAGCAAGATTTTCTAGAAACTTCACTTCCCTGCCCCATCCTTGAAATCAGCCATTTCTCTAAGAACCCTTCATTCACTTTAATATGTATTTAAAAAAATATGTGTTTAGAAACCAAGATTTGGGATCTAAGTGTGCTTATTGCTATTGAGGTGTCACTGTTCCTAGGCTAAGTAAATAGAACGAAGAAATATGCAGGTTACAACCACAATGAGAGAGCACATCAGACTCACTAGAATGACTGCAATAAAACAAGATAGATACTCTAAAAACATTAGAGAGGATATGGAGAAATTGGAGCCCTCAAATATTGCTGTTGGAAATAAATAACAGTTTATTCACTTTAGAAAACTACTTGGCAGTCTGTAAAAATGTTAAGCATAGATTAACTTTGACCCAGAAATTGTACTCTTAGGTGTGTATCCAAAAGAATGAAACACATGATTACCCCAAAACTTGCACATGAATGTTTGTCATAGCATTATTCATAATAGCCAAAAAGCAGAAACCATGCAAATGCCTGTCAATGGAAGAGTGCATAGATAAAAATACAATAGAATATTATTTGGCAATAAAAAGTATTGACACACACTGCACCATGGATGAACCTCTACGGTGGATTGAACGTTTGCCCCCAAACAGATTGTCCACATCTTAATTTCTGGAATCTATGAATGTTACTTTATTTGGAAAAAGTGTCTTTGAAGATGCCTTTTATTGAAGAATTTTTGGATGAAGAGATTGGCCTGGATGACAAGATTGGTCCCTAAATCCCAGTGGCAAATCTCCTTTATAAGATAAAGGTATGGGGAGATCTGATGAGGAACCGGGAAAGACACAGACATACAGACACTTACACAGGAGAAAGCAATGTGAAGATGAAGGCAAGGACTGAGAGATGTGGCCACAAACTATGAACGCTGAGGAGTGCATATAGGAAGAGACAAGAACAGATCCCAGGGAGTGTGGTCTTGCAACAGGAAAGATCCTCCAGGGATTGCAGACTTGCCAACACTAGGGTTTGAACTTTGGCCTCCAGAACTGTGACACAATACATTTCTGTTGTTTTAAGCCACACAGTTTTGTGTAATTTGTGTTAGTCTCAGAAAACTAATGCAACCTCAAAACTAAGGAAATAAAGCTAGATGCTGAAGAGCAGACAGTAGGTTCCATTTATATAAAATATTCAGAAAAGAGTAATCTATAATCAGAAAGCAGACCAGTGGTTGTCAGGGGCGAAGATGGGAGAAGAAATTGCCTAAACAGGCATGAAAAGCATTTTGGGGTGGCAGAAATACTTTAAAAATGGATTATGGTGATGAATGCTCAATTACAAAAATTTGCTAAAAACATGGAATTGTACATTTAGATCAGGGTATTTTATGGTATTCCCATTACACCTCAATAAAACTCTCATAAAAATGAAAAATCAAAAAACATAGAAATAAATTAGACAAGAAATGCAAAGAATTTATATGAAAGAAAAGTGTAAAATAATTTTTCTTTATCTATGGGTATGGGAGGCATTCTTAACTAAAAAAAGTCTAAGCTTTATTTCCCTATATAAATATGAAATATACACATATATTTATACATAAAATTTAAATACATTTATAGCCAAATGTACATACACAGATCAACTGGGAAAATAAGACATTTGAAGAAAATTTTTAACAGAGGACAAAGTATGGCTATTTCTAGTAATATAAGTTAGTCATAGATATTAACAAGAAATTGACCACTCAAGAGAAAAATAGAAAAGGAATATGAAGACCAAAGACAAATAATGAATAAATATAATTTTTAAATACATAAAATGAAGCATGATGAAAGAATGCAAATTGAAGCATCTGTGAAGCGTCATGTTCTATTCCATCAAAATGGGAAAATTACAGAGCAATAATACATAGTGTTGTGGGAGTATGATTGGGGAAGAATAATCATCTCATATCTTCCTTGTGGAAATTGTGAACTCTTATCAGGTTTTGAAAGGTAATTTTACAATGCATACTAATGTAAAAGATATACACTTTTGGCCCACTTTGGGGTGTTGATTTCACTGAAGTTAGGGACCAGCATACATGTTGTATGTACGAGAATGCTTATTTCACAGCGTTGTCCACAGAAGTGGCATACCGGGGGCAGGGAGAGGCATGGACCTCAATAGAGAAATTGAATCCTTTGTCCATAACCACAGGATGTTTTCCAGTCATTTAAGTGGTTAAAAGATGGTGAATTAGGGCTGGGATTGTCGCTCGGAGGTAGAGTACTCACCTAGCACATGCGAGGCCCTGGGTTCAGTCCTTAGCACCACATAAAAATTAATTTAAAAAAAAGGTATTGTGTCCAACCAAAACTAAAAAATAAATATTAAAAATGATAGTGAATTAAATATACACCAATTGGGCTGGGGATGTGGCTCAAGCGGTAGCGCGCTTGCCTGGTATGTGTGCGGCCCGGGTTCGATCCTCAGCACCACATACAAACAAAGATGTTGTTTCCGCCAAAAACTGAAAAATAAATATTAAAAAAGAAAAGAAAAAGTTCTCTCCCTTTCCCTCTCTCTCTTTAAAAAAAATATATATATACACCAGTTGATTTGGAAATGCTACTTGACATTGCTGCATGAGAAAAAGCAATCTTCAGAGACGCATGTAAATGAAACTTATTTATACATATGTGTCTTCAAATGTGTGTGTATATGCATGTGCATATATAGTGTGCCTACTGAATTTTTTCATTGGTTAATTTTAACTACAAATTTCATTCGTAGTTAATATGTAATCTGTGGGATGCTTCTTTGAAGACAAATGAATAATATCCTATTCTCTATGTAAGTGCTCTACCTTTTCCTTGTGGGTATTTTTTTTTTTTTGTACTGGGAACTGAACCCAGATATGCTTTACCACTGAGCTACATCCCCAGCCCCCCCTTTTTTTGTGAGACAGTGGTTCACTAAGTTTCCCAGGCTGGCCTCAAACTTGCAATCCTCCTGTTTCAGCCTCCTGAGTCACTGGGATTACAGGCATGTACCACCAAGAAGCCCAGCTATCTCGTGGGCATTGATGATCCTTGCCGAAATAAATTATTACATTGGTGGTTGAATCTTTTTTATTATTTAAAGTAAACTCAATTGAAGTATATTGGATCTTTTTTTCAAGCTCTGATTTTGTTACATATCAGGTTTGAGAGCTAAATGATCTACATAATGGTTTCCTTTCTCCTTAATCTGATCTGTGTGGGCTAAAAATAAAGAGGTTTACTTTATGTTTACACATTTCTCCATGACCAAACTGAATATAACTGACATTTTCTGTTTTCTCTTAGACTATCTGATACTTTCAGGAAAAAAATGTAACATATTAGCTAATGAGACAAGTTAATTACACTTTTTGAATTTGGCATCTGCATTAGTGATATTGATTAGTAAAACTTACCAGAATTAGATTATTAATCTACTCTCTGTTTTCTGCACTTGACAGATGTTTTTGAAGTTTCTGCCAAAGGCTGGTTCAGCAATATTGCCTGTAAGTAGTATTTTTCTGAGTATGACATTAAAAATCTGTCACTATAAAATAAATTAGGAAATTTCACAATACTCCAATTTTAATATTAAAAATAAGTTAAATCCTTTTGAGCAGAAGAGACTAGCACAACATAAATTTATCTCAGATTAAATGGCATTGTCTTAAACTATTTTTTTAAAAAAAAATCATCATTGGTTTGGGGCTGTAGTTCAATGGTAGAGCCTATACTTCGCATGCATAAGGACCTGAGTTCAATCCCCAGAACACTTTCTTTCACACACACACACACACACACACACACACACACACACACACAGAGAGAGAGAGAGAGAGAGAGAGAGAGAGAGAGAGAGAGAGAGAGAGAAAGGAAAGAAAATCACCATGTACATGTAGAGTTTATTCAAATGATAAAGTTTATGTTTTGCTACTCTATTAAAAATTTAAATGAAAATAATCAAGTAAGTTAACTTTTTGCTTGGAATAAGAATGGAACTTAAATCCTATGCTGTTCTATTTCAGAGTTACTTTTGAAATATTTTGGAAACTCTTAAACTTTTTAGTATCTTATCAATGAAAACATATGATTAAAAAGTAGAATTTTGGGCTTAGGAGCGTAGTTTGGTGGTAGAGCACTTGCCAAGCATGCACAAGGTTTGATCCCCAGGACTGCAAATAAGATTAAATGAAATAGTAAAAATTCAAATCACAAGATTTCACACAATTTAATCTATGTAGAAGCATTAAGAAATGTCATCAATGAGTTACATTAATAGCTTTTTAACATCATGAAAAGCTTTTCCATTTTATTATACTTTGAACTGAAGGCGATTTTACATTCATAAAGTCACATAAAGCAAGTGTTTCATATCTTAAGATGCTGTAGCTGATAACCTCAGAGATTTGCGTTTGGGTCACAGCTCAGCTGTGTGGTAATTTCAGGCCACAGTTTGCAGGGATGCAAAAAGAAACAGTTGAATTGCGGGGGACAATTATGATCTCTTTTTCTGTTTAAATATGGTCAGGTCAGTAGTGATCCTTTGTGTTTACAAAGATGGGCTAGTATATTTCATTCATTCAAAAATACCCATTAGGGCTGGGGGTTTGGCTTAGTGGTAGAGCACTTGCCTAGTTGTGTGAGGCTCCTGGTTTGATCCTTAGCACAACATAAAAATAAATAAGTAAAATAAAATAAAGGTATATGAAAAAAGAGAACATGTAATAAAATGTTTAAAAATATGCATTAGACACACCTAGGTGGCAGGCATTGTTCTTGACTTGGGAAATAAAATTACCTACCCTCCCAAATATGGAAGATATATAGGTACATCCTGTTCACATAAAAGTCATTTAATAAATCTGTCTAACAAAATGTGCTATATTCATCCAATCAATGAATGTTTTTGTCCCCATGATTCCACTGAAACAGCCCTTGTCACCAATGATCTCTATGTTGCCAAATCTAGTCTCATTTTACAGTTTTCATTACTTGGACTTCTCTGTAACACTTGACCCAATTTTTACCCTCTTGGAAGCACTTTTCCTTCTCGGTGTCCAGGTCAACAGCATCCCACAGTTGTGTCTCATTGGCTGTTACTTTTCAATCTTCTTTGTTGATTCTCCCTATTTCTCTGAATTCTAAATGTTGGAGGGCTCCAAAACTTCACTCTTGAAAAGACTGTATTCTCTATTCTCTGAGTCGTTTTTATGTAGTCTATGACTTTGGCATTGCTGCCACTCCCAAATTTTTGTCCTTGGCTCCACTTCTTCCATGAACTCTCTAATCATATATCAAGCACCTATTCGACAGCTCAGAATAAAATCTAAAGGCCACTCTCCTGTGCTCACTCTGAGACTCTGACATTTACATGATATTTGTTGGTGAGTGCCTTTTAGATAAACATCAGTGATGGATGAGGGTTAGAAAAACTGCTTTGAGATGTGGAAGTTTAACTGTTGATGCAAAATACAACAGAGACCTCAGCTGATCCTCTAGAGAGCTTTAGAGATGGGATAAGCCCTCAGAATTGTTCACTTGAGATGAGATAAACATGCCATCAGACATCTTTGCATGAAGCAGTTTATTGGATGCTGGCTACTCTCAGTGAAGGGTGAGACCTTGGCATAAGGCAGTTTTCTCTTACTAAGAGTGAGTCCTGGAGAGGACTTGGCTGTGAGCCCTCAGCATCAACATTCATAGCAGCTGGGAGAATGAGTGCCTTGTCCTAAAGGCAGAGCTGGATGGCACAACGTAACTTCTACTACCACTCAATATCTGTAGTATCTCACATTTGTCATTTTACATCTCTTACATGGCTTTATTTTTTCATATATACTATGTATTTGACTTATGTATTTGCTTGTTAGTCCTTCTATCATGTACCACCATAACATCAGAATCTTTCTTTCTTTAATCTTTAAACCCTATATTTTAAGTATCTAGAAACTACTTGGAGCATAGTAGGTATTAAATAAATATTATGCAACGAGTATATAGATATATCGTGTTTAGTAAATGCTAGGAGCTATACACAAATAAACAAGACAGGCTCAGTCACTTCCCCCATAAGCTTACAATGAGGTAGAAATTATTTATACATATGTCAAGCACGAGTAAAATATGTGTATATATATATATGCTAAATTTTTTGCATGTATGTGTGGTACTGGGAATTGAACCTAGGGGTACTCTACCAACCAACTACATCCCCAGTCCTTTATATTTTTTTATTTTGAGCCAGGGTCATGCTAAGTTGCTGAGGCTGGCCTCGAACTTTCAATCTTCCTGCTACAACCTCCTAAGTACTGGGATTATAGGCATGTGCTACCATGCCTGGCTATGTGCTGTATTTTTAAAAATATAATTATGGACAAATAATGTTATCTAGTATTTTTAATCTATCTAGATTCAACACATCTGATAGTCTATCACAAAAGTTTTACTGAATACTAATGTCAGAAGATTATTTAAAAAGTGGAGACTTCAGTTAGTTATTGTTCCTACTAATTTTTGGAAAGAATACAGACATCACTGGAAAACGTCTTTTGCCCAGTTTAGAAATAAAGAATAAGGGATAAAATAAGAGGGAGACTAACAAAAATAACAAAAAATGAACACTTACTTAACTGAAATTTTTATTAACCAACATCCTGTTCTCTAAAATTCTAGAAAGCAAGGCTATAATTTTCTCTAAATAGATAAGGGATAAAATGTTTTGTGACGAATGGATAATTAAATATAACTTTTCCATTACTTCTATTTTGATGACAGTTAAAATGTAATAAAGACTAGGAAATAACACTTTAGCTATGTCATTATTGTAGAATCACAGACTCATCTTTTAAAAAGCAGCTCATCTCCCTAAAAGCTATGTTTTTGGTTGTCTGCAGCACATTTTCTTTCGTTTTTACAGTGTACTGCGTAATTTACATTACAGAGCTTCTGCAGGATGAATGATTTTCCCCTCTTTTCCTATTTTTACCAAAAAAAATGTGAAAGGCTTTCAGTCTATATGTTTTCTTTTGGCAGTGAATATGACAACCGACATTTTCATTCTTGATTTGTCAGAAGCAAGATAATTGGCATTTCTAGGATAACTTGCATGGGAAATCTCAAATTGCTCTGTCAGTGGATTTGCTGGTCTCTTTGCTTTCTTGCACATTATTGTTAGACTACATGCATGGTGAGCCAGCTGTAAGCAAGCCAGTGCTCCTGTCTTCTGTGTGTCACTTCATCCTGGGAGCGAGGTAAGCCTTGAGAAGATCCAACACTATAAGAACCTCTACCTTAAAAGTGAAGAAAAAAAAGAAAAGCAAGTCGCCCCCCCCCATTCCCATGGGATAATAAACCACTGGATTCCACTGTTATTCATTTCAGATCATTTGAGGTGGTCTTCTATTAAAATAAATTTTAGATTCCAGATGAATGTCAATTTTATATGAATTTGTTAAGATGTCACCTCTATTCTTGGATATCTTTTAAAAAGGAATAAAATGGTTCTAGTCCAGGGTTTTAGGGTGCACATCAAGTTTGAGTATGTCTTTGCTTTGATGACTACTGATTAAATGACAAGATCTTTACAGCAGATTTTCCAGGGCACGATAAGTATTAGAATTATACAAATCATCCTTTTTGATAATTAATTAATCCTCATCTTATAATTGGAAGCAATATTGAAGTACTTTTAAGCACAGAAGAAATGCTGCAGACCCTCCATTTTAGAGGCAGCGGTATTTGATATGCAGATTGGAAAAGTCAAGGATACTTAAGTGCCACAGAATTTTACAAAGGAAGGTGAAAGGAAATGATGTCTTACCATGAACTCACCTGAACACATGTGGGTCATCTGAACACGTGTCAGATGTGACAGAAGCAGCTCTAACTTGCCTAATACCACATACACAGTTCACCTGTGTTTGTCTTACTCAACTTTTATCTGTCTCTCTCTGTTCATCTCTCAGCACCTTGTCCTTCATTTTTTTTTTCTTTGAGCCTACCCACAATCCATGTTTTATTCTTTCTTGTTTTGTGTATTTTTCTTCCTATTTTCATCCCAGGCTGTTCTGATGAAATGATCAAATAGTGTATTTCAACTGTGTATTTTATAATATCTATTACTGTTCCTATGAAATATTTTATTTTTTTGGTAATAGATTTTAAAGCAAGAGAGTAAAATTGTTTGAATTTCCTTGATTTAAAAGCTTTTCAGTTACATGTAGCTCCATTTTTTTTGAGGAGATATAGTTTCAATTAAAAAAATATTTACTTCAGGTTTGGTTTAAAGATAAAACCCTGAATATAGTACATGTCCATATTTTTATTCATTGCTTTCTTAGGGATTGCTTGCAGGGATTCTGACCCTACTATACCTTGCCTGGCCTCCCAGGCCTCCCTTTGAAATATTGATGGAAGCCTCCATGACCTCTTAACTCCAGCATTGTGCATTTATGCAGAACCAGCACCTGCCATGGATGATGCCATGGATGATGTAACCAGCTCAAGCAGGACCTGGTCCCCCTTGGAACCTCTAAGTGCCTGGGGAGCTGAACATGGGGAAATGAATCCTGGGGAAACAGATTTCTAATGACCCTGTGTAATTAGACTACCCTGAAGGTCTCTGAAATGAGTTTTCACTTCTACATCCTTGATCCTGCAATGGGTATGGTCTTGCTGATTCCTGAGATACCCTCAATGAATCTTTCCTATTGTCTTTGTGCAAAGTACTTAACTTCTATTTAGTGGTGGTAATCTCAACAACCACACCTTCCTTGGCCCTAATTTTACACACACTTTTCTTGCCAAAATACAAATTTTTAAAATCTTCTGTCTTTCCTGCTGCTTCTCACAGCAAACCTGGCTAAAAGCTGCCAGAAACACCCATGCCACTTCCTGAATGCTGTTCTGCCTTGAGGTTTCCTCTACCAGCTTAATTAGTCTGTCATCTTTAAATTCAGCCTCATGAAAAGTCTCAGGACATAAGCAAAATGTAGACAATGTAGGCATTCTTTCAGAAGATTAAATGTATGGACTTTAGTCCCAATTGAGTCCTTGTTTTCTTCTGAAACCTCATGAACATAGTCTTTAATGTCCACATTCCTTTCAGTATTCTGATTGCTTAAGCTCTGCTTACAACATTCTAATGTTTCTCCAGCTTGCAGTTCTTCAAAATTTTCCAAATTCCTCTTGAACACCATTTCTAGAGGCTTCTGATCCAAATGGTCAAGTTAGTCACAGCAATGATCCCACTTCTTACCACCAATTTCTGTTAGTCATCTTTTCATGGCTGTGACCAAAATACCTAACAAGAACAACTTAGAGAAGGAAAAGTTTATTTGGGCTCATGGTTTCAGAGGTTCAGTCCATGGTTGGCTAGCTCCATTGCTCTGGGCTTAAGGTGAGACATAACATCATGGCAGAAGGGTGTGGTAGAGGAAAACAACTCAGGACATGGCAGCCAAATAGGAGAGGGTGGGGGAGAGACACCCATGTACTGAATTCTTACCAGAGAACTTAATAGAGACTTTTGTAGAAAGCAATATTGCCACACCAACAGAAGTATTCATAACCACATTAGAAAAGAGTGCTGCTTACCTATTTTTGCCCATCTGAGTATCAAGGTCATGATAATAATGGTCAAATAGAGTCAACCTGGATGATTTCTCTATGTGTAACAATACCCAGAAGAGTTCTTTAATCATACTTTTTATGAACACTCAAAAGCATGTGTTGAGAACTACATATACTTGAACTTATAAGTCTCGGTTCAATCAACTTCAAAACAGCGCTACTCTAATGATAATGTGCATATGATTCACCTGGGGATGTTGTTAAAATGCAGGATCTTGGTCTGCCTATCTGAGGTGGAGCTTGAGATACTGCACTTCCAACAAGCTCCCTCCCAGGTGATGTGGCTGTTGTTGGTCCATGGATCATACTTTGAGCAGCTTTAGAATCTAAAGGTATAGAGTTTTGCAACAAAACTTGTTATCACCCTTCAGTTCTTTCTCATTATGAAACCATTGATAATTCAGCTTGTGGATTTGATTCCCATTTTCTCTTGTCATCTGGCCTGCCATTGGGTGTCTGCATTTGCTATAATTCTTTGTTAGTGAATACATAGTGTCCTTAGTGTGGAGTTGTTAACCATGGGAACAGCTGCTGGTTACTAATTTGTGTACCATATGAATGCTGGTTCTAGCACCTGCATATGTGGTAGCTTCAGTTTTCTTTTGTTTTGCTGTGGAAGAATTATTTCTTGTTTTATATGTGAGATACATAGCACTATAATAATTCATGTACAATATTAGGTTATTTTAGGCATTACTATCAAGTAGTTTGGGTATTATATTCTTATTTCATTGAACCCTTACAGGAACTCTGTGATGTATGTAGTTTTAATATATTGATGTTCACAGTAGTTAAATAAATCCTACAATTTCACAAAGATATAAAGGGTGGAACTGGGATTCATAGCCTTGTATTGTTATTTCAGATCCAGATTTTTTCTATTGCACCTTGCTATGAATGAATTACGATGGTCGGGAGATGGACTTTTTACCCTTTGAGAGATCTTTCTACATCTCTGTATATTCATAAATTTATTTTTCTTTAGTTGCTCACTAGCCTACTATAGCACCTCCCTTCTCCTCTGAAGAACAACTTGAAAATTGGAAGTTTGAGAAAAATTAGCTTTGGATTTAAAATAAAGTTGGAAAATAAAATATATTAGGGAGAGGCTGGAGTTGTGACTCAGTAGTAGAGTGCTTGCCTCGCATGTGTGAGGCCCTGGGTCCGATCCTCAGCACCACATAAAAATAAATAAATAAAAATAAAGATATTGTGTCCATCTGAAACTACAAAAAAATTATATATATATATATATATATTAAAGGGAGAATGAAGAAGTAAAAGAAAAATAAAGATAAATGTCAAGATAAGGGATTATCCTTCTAGTTTTCATCTTTCCTTTTCCACTTTCTTCTTTTTTAAAACAATTTTTAGTTGTTAATGATCCTTTAATTAATTAATTAATTAATTAATTAATTAATTAATATGCAGTGCTGAGATTCCAACCTAGTGCCTCACACATGCTAGGCAAGTGTTCTACCACTGAGCTACATCATCAGCTCTTTCTTTCTTTCTTTCTTTTTTTTTATTCAGCATTTTTCCGAGGAAAGGAAGACACTTTTGTGATATTTAAAACTTCATCTCCAAACAACTCTGTATACTTATTAATTGTTAAGACATTTTATACATTTTACTAAAAAAGTAATTAAAAATAATATTAAAAAATAATTTTAATTCATGGACAAATTATTTGTAGTCTATAAGATATATTATTGTTCATATTTGCATTTGGAAGAAATGTTTTAGGGTGGCCAAATGCACTAGAGATTTGATTCAAAAGCAAATGAATTTTATGTTTCCTTATTTAAAATGTTCAGGGAGAAAAGAATCAGGCAATTGGTATAGGTACTACATCAATAGTTCGATTGGTTAAATATATGATCCACTACAAATTAGAAAGAGCACCAAAAATCTTTTAGAAATTTTTTATAAACAATATCCTACAGCTCTTCATGAGCTGCTGGAGTGGGGCATAAATTTGTCAATTAAAGAAAACTTTCAGAGGTACCTTTCTGTTTAAAACTGACGTCTGGGGTAATTTGTCCATTTTGGGTAAATATTTAGTATTTCTGAGTATATTCCTTCCCTTAGTCTTCTAGCCAACTTTGCATCTGGATCTAAATTGACTCTTAATGGTACTGGAGGTTGGGTAGAGAGAGGGGAAACTGGTTCTTGAGTTGTTAAATTAAAACAGGCTCTTGATGAGCTCTAAGTAACTTATGACATCCAAGGTGACACTTATCCTTCCTGGCTCAGGGAGCCTTGCTGACATCTGCCACTGAAGCCTTCAGTGATGAAATTCATACTCCTTCTCTTGAGTCTTCCAGGATTCTGCAGTTTCTCTGGTTGCAGCCAGAGCTGACAAAGTGGGAAAGTTCATCCTTATCCCATGCCTCAGTGGCCCTATGTCAGGCCCACTGGCTCTCTATTCAGTCAGTCTCAATAAGGGCTGTGTGGGAACTTCAAGGTCGCTTCTACTTCACATGAGAGCCACAAGAGACCTTATGGGCCCTTCTCCAGTCTTCTCTCCACCTGCCCCTGTCTCCCATCCACTTCTATCCAGCGTGTCTATTTCCACGATAAATTGGGGTTCTTCAAAGGAACTTGAATTTGTCCAGTGTCTCTTTAGAGAAGTCAGGAAAGGCCCTCCCCTCTGGAAAACCTCTGAACGTATCTTGTTATCTCTATCTGCCTATTTGTTTTAATCCAAAAGTGAGCCAGAGACTGCTAGCTTATACAAGTCCTGTTATAAGTTGAACTTTATTACCCCCAAAGATATAGTGGGCACAGGTTGAAAAAAGACCCATGCCAAAATAGAATCGCCCATGCAAGGGACTTTAGATATGTTGGGGAGTGTCCTCAGCAAACTTGTCCAGGAGTAAAAAAAAAAAAAAAAAAAAAAAAAAAATTGGAAAAATGATGACCTGTTTGGTTTTGTAACTATCCCAACAAAAAACTCAAATGGCCTGATGAACTTCAGGAAGTGAAAGCCCTCCAGGAAGCAAGGACACTCCATGGGAAGGAGGTTTGTTTAAGCTACAGGTTCCCTTCCATCCTCACTGCCTAAATGTAAATCTGAATCACTGTTATTTCACCTTGAATGTATACTATTTGGGCACAGAGTGCTTGTCCATCCTCAAGGAAAACAAGCACCAGAGGTCAGCAATCATGATCAAACAGATCCTGTTAGGAATATAGGAACTTCTAAATGAACCAAGTAACCAAGATGCAGCTCAAGCAGAGTCCAACACGACCATTAGAATATGAGAAAAGAGGTCAAGCCCAAGCCAAGAATTTTGCAGCCTTATAAGCAGTGATCTCATGGCATCCTGAAAAGAAAGGGTCTGATTTGTCAAGAACTTGCTTCCAACATTTCAATATCATAGATCTAAGGTTGCTCTATCCAATTACAAGTCACCTAGAGGAGGGCTGGGTAGGCACTATAATCCATTTCCACCACTGGCATACATTTGTTGATTTGCTGAATTGCCCCTGTTTTTTTTATACATGGTCTTCTTTCAATATTTTTTATTTTTGATTATTATGTAAAACTTGATTTTATTTTAATATTG
Organism: Ictidomys tridecemlineatus; assembly: GCF_052094955.1. Classification (NCBI taxonomy): domain Eukaryota; kingdom Metazoa; phylum Chordata; class Mammalia; order Rodentia; family Sciuridae; genus Ictidomys; species Ictidomys tridecemlineatus. The sequence continues at coordinate 116,708,187 of NC_135479.1, read as the reverse complement.
ATGTATTTCAACTGCTATTAACTTATAAATTTTTTTGCTTGGATAAGTCTCCTAGAAGCTAGTTTGATTTGCCTTCAAATGTTGGCATACTTCATTCTGTTGAGAGCTATATAATGCCTCTAGCTAGTTGTAGGGGAAAAAAATCATACTTGCCTTCTTCCATCCCCACCCCCATTTATTCTTCACTCTTAAGAATTTGGGTTGTAGACTCTGGAAATTAGTATAGAAATTCCTCAGAAAATGAGGAATGGAACCACCATATGACCCAACTATCACACTCCTTGGTATTTTCCCCAAAGGATCTAAAATCAGCATACTATAGCAATACAGTCACCCCAATATTTATAGTTGCATAATTCACAATAGGTAAATTATAGAATCAGCCCAGATGTCCATCAATAGATGAATGGATTAGGAAATTGTAGCCTATGTGCACAATGGAATTTTACTCAGTCCTACAGAAGAATAAAATTTGGCATTTGCCGCTAAATGGGTGAAAATAGAGAACATTATGCTAAGTAAAATAAGTCAGACTCAGAAAATCAAAGGTCAAATGTTTTATCTAATATATAGAAGCTAGAGTAAAATAAAGGAAAGAAGGAGATGAGGATCAAACATCAAAAAGATATAGGGAAGATCAGTAGTATAGAAGAGGGAGAGAGGAGCGGCAAGAAAGGGGAAGAAATGAAGAACAAATTCTTTTAAAAAATCATGTCATGTGCATATATAAATACACCATACGGAATTTCACCTTTATGTATAAGTAGAAAGAACCAATCAAAAATAAATAAATAGATGAGTAAAAGGAAGAACCTTAAAGCAGAGGAAGGAGATAGTGGTGGTGGGGGGAGGGGAGGAGATAGGGGAAAAGTAGGGGAATGTGAACTGAAATAGAATTCTGTGTCTGTAATGATTTTGTCAGGATGGACTTGACTATTGTGTACAACTACAATGTTCTAATAATTATAAAACGTATTTGGGTGTTATAGCTTAGTTTGTATCCCCCAGATCCAAAATTAGCCACCATCTTGATTCTGTATCACTTCCTTTGTGTTTTTATGGTGGTGTTTGTGTTGCTGTTTAGGAGTAAATAAGAGATAAAGAGATCTATCCACTATATAAAGATACACTGAAGTCAGGCCAGGGTGGTGGGTCAGCGGTAGAGCTCTTGCCTAGCACCCTAGCACCGTGCGAGGCCCTGGGTTTGATCCTCAGCACCACATAAAAAAGAAAATAAAATAAAGTTACTGTGTCTAACTACAACTAAAAAAAATTTTAAAAAGATATACTGAAGTCCTAAACTCCCAGTATTTAAAAAAATGATGTTATTTGGAGATATGGTCAGTATAAATATAATTAAGAGATCTTACTGGAATAGATTGGGCCTCTAATTCAATAAGACTGTTGTCCTTATAAGAAGATGAAAGACGTCATGTGATAGACACAGAGAAAGAATACCATGTGACAACAGAGACAGATTGAAGTGATTATAGCTTCAAGCCAAGGGATGCCAAGGTTCTGTGACCATTATCAGAGGCTAGAAAGAGGCAAGGGAGGATTCTGGAGTCTCAAAGAAGCATGATCTTGCTGACATCTTGATTTTAGACCTCTACAGAACTGTGGAAGAATATATTGCTATTGTTTTAAGTCACCTATTTTGTGGTCCTTTGTTATAGCAGCTCTAGGAAACTAGAACATGTCCCTTATAAAGTGACACCTCTCAGGAAGACGTACCCTGGGGCTAGGCTGCAAATCTTGGAGGGTGGAACATGGCCTTGATACCCTTCTTGATTCTCTGTTCAAAGACACGTATCCATTGAACAAAGTGCATAACCACAAACAAGATAGGACCCAAATGCTGAGTGCTTCTTTTTCTTCTCCTTCCCTTATCTTTTTATCTCTTTCCCAGAGGCTCTTCCTTCAGCATTCTCTTTAGGTAGTCACAGACTTCTGTTATGCCATATCCTTGGTCACCATCCCCATGACTCATGTCAGAGCTCTGAGGACTGAGTCTACCAACCCCAGCTATGAAGACTAGCCTTGCTATTAAGATAGACAAATAATTAAGCTGAATCATGATTTTGTCATTTACATTTGTCATCTTATGCTATATAAGAAATCATGCCCCAAACTTAGAATCTTAAAAAAAAAGTTATAATCTCCCACAGCTACTGAGGGTCAGGAATCTGGGAGTAGTTTAGCTGGCTAAAGGTCTCTCTTGAGGTTATAGTCCAGCTGTTGCTCAGGGCTACAGTCTCTGAAGATGGGACTGGGGCTGGAGGATTCATTTTGAACTCACTCATATGATTTTTGGCTGGAGGCTTCAGTTCCTCACTAGGAGGCCATTTTTATAGGGTTGTTCATGACATGGCTTCCCACAGAGCAAGTGATGAGAGAGAGAGAGAGAGAGAGAGAGAGAGAGAGAGAGAGAGAGAGAGAGAGAGATGGATGAATGGATGGGGGAGAAACCAAGATAGGAGTTGTCAGACATGACATATCATTACTTCTGCCATATCTAACTGGTCACACAGACCAACCTTAGTATAATGGTGGGGGCATAACTTCACAAGGTCGTAAATACCAGGATATGGGATTATTGGGAGCCTCCTTGGAAGCTTTGTACCACACCACATTGTTCTTTGAGTGTTCCTTAACAGGAACAGCGTTGATATTTGTGGCAGGACAATTCTTTGCTGGATAAGACTGCCCTAGGTGTTGTTAGACATTTAACATCCTGGACTTTTACTTACTAAATGCCAGCAGTATTATATCATTGTGACAAACAAAACGTGCCCCAAGGGCTGGGTTGTGGTTCAGAGGTAGAGCGCTTGCTTAGCATGTGTGAGGCACTGGGTTCAGTCCTCAGCACCGAATAAAAAGAAAATAAAGATATTGTGTCCACTTACAACTAAAAAAAAAAAAAATGTTAAAGAAAAGTGCCCCCAAACAATTCCCAAGATGGGAGGTATTGATCCCCACTTGACCTATCTCATACATTAGCTAGAAGGATCTAGGCTTTGGGTATTAACCTGAATTTTAAAAATCAGTTTATTATTTTCAAAAATATTAAAACCATTGCCAGGTACAATGGTGCATGCCTGTAATTCCAGCTTCTTGGGAAGCTGAGGCAGGAGGATCATGGGTTCAAGGCCAGCTTGAGCAATTTAGAGAGACCCTATCTCAAAATAAAAAAATATATATAAAAATATAAAGGGGTGAGCTCAGTGTCCCTGGGGTCAATCCCCAGTACTATAAAAAACAAGAAACAACAGCAGCCAAAACTGTTTCTCTGGCATTTCTTTACAGGGTTTGAAGTAGCTAAAGGATTGACAGTCCCATAACATGGAGGACTGTAGTTTGAAAGCATTGAATGTGCGGCCAGAAAACTGTACCCTTAGTCCCACTTCTAACATTTATTAGCTCAGGGCCTGGAGTAAGTTATTAAACTCTGTGAGTCTCTTTAAATGGGAGATAACA